>NW_007258922.1:49273-210184 GCF_000164805.1 Carlito syrichta | reverse complement strand
ATCATTTACATCCCGTTGTAAAAGCAGAAGTTAGCCTACTAATTTGGGGCTGACAATGCTTAACCCAAGAGTTCTAAATACAAACACCACTTAGGCCATTATACAATTGGTCATTACTCGGTACCTGACATATGCCTAATTCTACGGGGTCTGGGGTAGGATTTAAAGTACTAAGATTTCATTTGAGGTAGAATTTAAAGTACTAAGATTTCATAAAATACATGAAGTAGGAATACACAAAATATATAGTAAACATGAGGTAGGAATATATGAAATATAGTGAACTAAACACTACTTTTACAGCAAGTATGGCTTTTTAAGTTTCCTGGTTTCTTGGGTCTCTCAATAGCATGCTCTTAACCTAAGTCTATTTTTGTCCTCTCATCTCTTCTTTCTTCTCTCTCTCCTCCTCTTTCTTTCTCTCGCCTTCTCTCTCTCTTTCCCTCTCTCTCTCTGTCTCTGTTTGATTTTGTCTCTCCTTCCCCTTCTTTTTTCTTTTTCCTTCTCTCTCTCTCTCATCATGGCTCCGTGACCCAGGGTCACCCAACACAGTTGACATTTCTCCTGATGTTTCCTCAGAAGGTTAGTGGTCACCTAGCACCACCCCAAAATGCTAACGTCATCACCTCCCATCATCTCATTCCACAGGTGTTTTATATCTCACAACATCACAAGAAGAAGGACCAAGTATGGTACAGTAAGATATTCTGAGAGAAGGAAAGAAGAAGGCCACAGTCACAGAACTTTTATTGCAATATACTGTTATAATGATTCCATTTTATTATTAGTTATGGCTGTTCATCTCTTACTGTGCCTAATTCATAAATTAACTTCATCATAGGCACGTATGGATAAGACAAAAACAGAGAGCTTGTCAGATTTGGTGCTAACTAACCTCCGTCTTAAGCATTCACTGGGGGTCTTGTAATACACCACCCACAAATAAGGGGGACTACTGTACACATTTATTGAGTACCGACAATTTTCATGGCCAAGTAGGATTTAGTAAGATATTTAGGCTGGGCTCAGTAGCTCAATCTATAATCCCAGTACTTTTGGAGGCAGAGCCTAGTGGATTGCCTGAGCCCAAGGGTTCGAGACCAGCCTGGGCAACTTGACGAGACCTCGTGTCTGCAATAAATACATAAATAAAAAATTAATCGGGAGTGGTAGTGCATGCCTATAGTTCCAGCTACTTGGAAGGCAGAGGCAGAAGGCTCACCAGAGCCCAACAGGTCGAGGCTGGGGTGACCGTGAGTGTGCATGCCACTGCACTACAACCTGAGCAACAGAATGAAAAACTGAAAAAAAAGGTGTTTAAGGTAAGACTTTTTCCTCCAAGAGTCCACAAATCATTGTGGACAATACCTCTGAGCACCAAGAGCTGGTGTGCAAGGACTCGGCTTACCTAATGTCCAGTGACCCTCACTAACAGGGAGTCTCACTCATACTCAGAGAAAGGGCACATTCTCCAGCCTGAGAGCAGTTCAGAACAGGGGCCCTGACAATAGGAAGTTGATATGTGGGCTCTGGCGTGATTCCAGATGGGGAAACGCAACTTGAGTCAAGAACCAGGCTGACACGTGACCTCCCCTCCTGGGGTGAATGCTGGGGCATCCATCACCTCTTCACACCTGTGTCGTAGACATGGGATGAAGGAAATCAAAAGGTGGTGCCTTCTCGTGGCTCCTAGCATGGTGAATCTATGCCAGATGAACTCCCTATGTCCCCATTGTACAACCGCATGGTGCCCCCTGCCTCCCAGCATCACAGAGTTGTGAGGGAGGCAATAAGGATGGGAGTGCTACCCACCCCGTGAGAGCTGATGGCAGGAAGGGAATGTGGCACCACCCACCAACATGGGGCAGCAAACACTCCAGGAGTCAATGATGGACACTGATTGCTCATATTTCTATGCATTAACAGATCCTGGCATGAGTATACAGAGGGGTTACAACATGGACACACAGTCAGGATTATAGCAAAGATGAGAATATTTATCAAAAGAGTAATTAACTAATTAGAGGACAGAAAAGCTTCCCAGCTGGTGAAAATAAGTTGGATTTTGTTAGCAGATTTAGAGGAGCGTGGAACCCTGAAAAGATATCACAAAAATAAGGAAAAAGAGATAGCAGATTTGCTGAGTCTGCATCCTCAAGAGCAAAGGTGGAAGAATCCATGGGGGCTGGGTTTTGTCTATTCTTGGTTACCTGACAGTTAAACCCCTCTAGATGACAATGACACAATCAACAAGACCTTGTGTTCATCAGTCAAAATACAGATGGAACCACCATAGAGGCAGTTCTGGGGAGACTGAAGGGACTGGTCTCTAGGCAAAGAGGAGGAGAGGCATCAGGTCAAGTCAGGGTCCTCAGACCCACTGGAAGGTCTGTTTTTTGCTAACCAGTCATAGCAAGCCCACCCACTGGTCTCCAGGGGCCTCGGGTCATACTGTGAAGCCAGTTCCTGCTTCCTTTGCCCTCCTGGGGCTTCCCTCAGCCAGAAAGGATGCAGCCTGAGGGAAGGGGGAGACTTATCAGCAGTTAGGAAGTCATGACACAGCATCACACATCTTCAGGTATCTGGTGATTTCTGGCTGGGCAGTTATCAACAGGCAAATGATCTTTCCTGTGCTGAGATGTGCCAGCTCATAGCGACCGCTGCCTGTGTGGCCCCGGACACCCCATATCACAGATCAGACCTCCTGGTACCTCAAACTCTCTCCATTTCTCCACAAGAACCACTCCCATGAATGGAAAGAGGTCCTATTGCTGGGTGCTGATGAACTACCTCTGTGAAGGACAGTATGGAAAACTCTGTCAAAAGAAATTAAAATATTGAAATAATCCAAACTACTAATCCCACTTAGGGAACTATAATCCAAGGAAATAGTCAGACATGTGCAGATATGTGGAGGTAAGGACGTGTGTCTCAAGCAGCAGCAATTTTGCCCCAGGGACATTGAGCAAAATGCTGGTGACATTGTCACCACTGGGGGAAGGGAATGGGCAGAGGCCAGTGACACTGCTGAACTTCCTACAATACCCAGAGTGGTTCCTATAACAAAACATCATCCTGCCCAGAGTGTTGATGGTGTCCTTACTGGGAAACCCTAATGTGAAAGTTTGTTCATCACAACAATCTGACAGTAGGAAAAAAAAAAATGAAAATGCCCAAACATGGAGACTTAGTTAAAATATTTCTAATAGCTATAGAATACAAAAGTCAAAAATCTTCAAGAAGCTCACTTTTAAAGAAAATTTAATGGCATAAGAAAATATTTGTGATTCATTGGAAATAAAAAGATCAGTGGTTGCCAAGGACTCTCGGGGGAGGAAGAGGAGGGTGAACAGGAAAAGAACAGAGGACTTTTAGGGCATTGAAACTTCCCTGTCTGATCTTGTAATGGTGGCCACCTTGCATCCCGCACTTGTCAAAACCCCTAGAAGTACCACCCCAAGAGTAAATGCTAATGCAAACTATGGACTTCAGTAAATAATAAGCTTCTCCCAGGTCTTAGGAAACAATATTTTATTTTATGTTTCTGTGAGATTGACCAATCTCATAGGTACCTAATATAAGTAGAATTGTTCAAAATTTGCCCTTTGTGACTAGCTTATTTCACTTGACATAGTGACTTCAAGCTTTATCTGCATTCTAGTGTGTGTAAGGCACAGATCCATTCCATTAAAAAACTAATTCCAATGCATTTATATACCAACTTTTTTTTAACTATTTGTTTAACTGTTCATTCACCTTTGGACATTTGAATGGTTTTTACTTTTCAGTTATTGTAAATAATGCTGCTATGAACAGGGGTGTGCAAATATCAATTCAAATCCCTGATTTGATTTATCTTGAATATATACCCACAAATAAAGTTGTGAGGTCATTTTAAAAAGTGTCAGTATGGCTCACAAATTATAACTAACCACCCTATGGCCAGATGTTGATAATAGAAGAAACTGAGGGGGAAGGAGGTATGGTGGGTATGTGAGAACTCTCTGTACTTTCTTCCCATTTTCCTGTGAAATCAAAACTTCCCTGTAAAATAAAGCCACTTAATTTGTAAGTAAATAAATAAATAAAGCAGGCCACATATAGTATGATAGCCATCCTACCTCTCTTTGATGGCATCAAGAATCAGGGCTTAGCTGGGCTCAGTGGTTCAAACTTGTAATTCCAGCACTTTGGGAGACTGAGGTGAGTGGATTGCCTAAGTTTAGGGGTTCGAGACCATCTTGGTCAACTTAGTGAGACCTCATCACTACAATAAATCAAAAAATAAACTGGGCGTGATAGCACGCATCTCTAGTTCCAGCTACTTGGAAGTCTGAAGCAGAAGGATCATCTGAGTTCAGCAGGTTGAGACTGAGGTGACTCTGAGAATGCCACTACATCCAACCTGGACAACAGAGTAAGACACTGAATCAAAAAAAAAGAAAAAAGACTCAGGGCTTAAGCTGTCCCTATATCCTCACCACAGATGACTTGGGACTAAGGACCAGACTCACCATCTCTTAATTTGGAAGTCATTACCTAAGTTTAAGGGACAGAGGTTGGACTGCATTTTCAGAGGAAAAATTTGAGAAAGGAATTATGATCACAGCACTTGGGATCTCTTCTTTTTCTTTCATACAACATGGGTAGAAACATGACACCTCTCTCTTCCTTTGATCACTCTCCAAGGCCAGTGGGCTCCAAGGACTCTCACCTTAGTGGGAAGGCCTGGGCTCTGTGAAAAAAGTGCCCCACCTCAACTGGCCTCCTGGTCTCCACCCTGTGCCTCAAACCAAGGGCATGATGACATCAGGAACTTGGGTTGATTCACGGAGGAAAACAGGACACTCAGGTTGACCTTGACGAAGCAAAGGAGCCAGCCATGAACCTAGGCCAGCCCATGGGATCTGCATTGTGTTTTGTGACAAAGAGGGCCTGCGTTAAGGAAAGATTTGGGTATTCCTGGGGTGTCTGCATCTATATCACCATAATTCTATTTGACCATCACTCCACTCCAGTGCAAGTCTCAACGCATCTTGTATATGCACACATGCGTGAAGACACTCACAGCTAGAAGGAAATAGCATAGACAAAGATGCAAGCAGTGCTCCCAGTGTCTGTTTTTGGAATGTGGACTCACAGTTAACGTTTCCCCTAACCTTTTGTTTTGAAAATGTCAAGCCTATAGAAAAGTTGAGAAAATGAACTTTCATACATTTGAACACTCATTTGCCACATGTGTGTGTGTTTATGTATCGATAGATACCCAGATTTTTATATGGATATTTTTGCTGAAGAATCATTTTTGTGTGTATGCATGTATATACTTTTTTCTCTCTCCTCTCTTTCTCTCTTACTCTATCTCTCTCTCTCTTTCTCTTTCTCCCTTTCTCTTTTTCAATCTCTCTCTGTCTCTCTCATCTCCTTTTCTTTCCCTCCCTTTCTCTTTCTCCCCCTCTCTCTTCCCCCTCCTTCCCTCCCTCAACCCTGCTATCTCTATCTCTTCTGCTGCAGCATTTGAGAGCTAGTTTCAGATACCATGACACTTCACCCCTAATGAGAACTAGAGCATTCTCCAGTGATGTGCAAGTGTGAGAGCTTCACCACCTTGTCTCTGATGGTGGCAGGTATGAGACAGCTCAGACTCCAGAATTCCCTGCAGGACAGGGAGGTTGCCCTCTGTGTGGATTTGCCTGAGCCTGCACCCTTGCTTCCCTCCATTCACCTATCCCTGTGCCGTTCTTCCTCCCTCTTGACAATCTTCCCAGGAGAACTTTCTTGATAGATCCCTTTTGAATGAATCCTCTTATCAGGTTGTGTTTCTGGGTGACCCAGTCTAAGACTGAGCATCTCCAACAATGCACTCACTCTATACGAGAGCCCCTGCTGATGGAAGCACGCTTTTCTTTCAACTAATCTGTGTGTTATATTATTATTATTATATATGTTGAGTTTATGGAAGGAAACAAAACTGTACCCAGTAGTATGGATTCAAGGCTTCTCGGGGCAAATAATAAACATTGCCAGCACCTTCAAATATTTGAAGTTGGCTCAATAAACATGGAGTTCAATGCCAACAACTTTCGGAGACAGCTTAGATCATAGATTAAGAAGTCACAGAGAAAGAACACATGGCTATCTCAACATGATTGTAGACTCAGAGACTTACCATCAGAAATCGTAGCGGGCAAGCCTGAATCTGAGGCAAAAAATCCCACAATAATCCACATATGTTTCTGCTTCTGGAAACAGCCATTGCTTGTTGAGCTGCCACCAACTGCTAGAAAAGCCGATTTTATCCTGAGCTGAATTCCTTTTCTGTGACAACTCCCCCCCCCAACTGCCGACATTGACCCCAGTTCCAGCTTCTAAAGCCACAAGGAGTGCAATTAATCCCTTCTGGCACTTCGCAGTCTTTCTGAGGCTGTGGAAATCTTTCCTGTTCCATCAGTACCCCTCGTTTTCATGCTAAACGTCTGCGGCCTCTTCCACACACCGTCCATTCCTTCTTCCAACAAGCATCTTGGAGAGGCAGTCACGCATCAGCATCGTGGCAGGTACTGAAGACAGAGCAACATGTGAGGCTGGCAGGCATCTGACCTCACGAAGCTCACAAATGAGCAAGTTCAACAATGAAACTATGGTTCTATTACTCTCATGCTGGTTGCAAATTCACCCCAAGGAGCGTCTTGGCCCTGGCTAGGGAGAGCATCCTTTTGCATCCTCATCTTCAAAACATCCCTAAGGAGTATTTTGTAAAGCATAGAATTTCAAGAGATGCTCTCCAAACAAGGGACAGTGGCTTCCAAGCTTCCAACACCCTGTCCTGAAGAGGCACACAGCACCAGCACATGTGCATTCACAACACCGCACTGCCCCACAGCATGGAAGTCAACTCAACTCGATTTAAGCCTGTGTTTTCCCTAGCTGTTTGAATCACAAAAGTCTGTATTTTCTGGAGGAAGTGCTTTCAGTTTTATAACTCACATACTGGAATTCCTTGCAGCATACTTGGTTTGCTCTGTTCTTAAAAATAAAGGCAAAACTAAAAGCCAAGCAGGCAGTGTTTCTATCCTAGTCCTTCAACAGAGGCTGTGAGGGGGAGGTGCGGCCAGGCATTTGCTAGGGCCAGGACCAGCATTACTGGCAGAAAATGAGTGGCAGAACCTCTCAGTAGACCTCAAAAGGCCTCCAAGATGAGCTCTCTGCATCCTCAGGAAGCAACAGGAGATGGGGTGACCAGCTCTTCTGAATGTTGGTTCAGGGTGAGACTGGTGTCACCATCTGCTAAGTCAAACCAACCACCTGTGTGTGATAATCCCCGGTGATGGTGCTGGCATCCTGAGTCACTTGGCCCAAGGTCACTGGAATAGTCATTGCAGGTATGCCAATCACCTTTCTTCACACGCACCACTATCAGCTCCTAGCATCACAAGCAAGTTGTACAATCAAGATTGGGGAGTGGAAGAGACAGATGTGTCAGTCAGGGCTTTTCTTGTTATAAGCACCAGAAACTTGATACAAATTTGCTTATTAAAAGCAAGATAACTATTGACTCCCATGGCCCAGCAACCCAGCATCAGGCTAGATACAGGTTCTCAAATGTTATCATTAAATTCATGCTCATTTCCATTTCCATTGACTTTATTCTGAGACAGTTTTCCTGAGGTGGTGACAAAGATGGCTCCTAGATGCTTGCCTCCAACCAGCCTGTGGTTCCAGCAAACAGGCAACTTTTTCCTAACAAAACGGTCACCCAAGCCCCAGTCTCAAGATTCTCTTGAAGAACTGATGATGAGTCATGACGATCCCTGAGAAAATTACTGTAGTTGAAGAAATGGAACAAACTAAGTGTTCAGGTAGGCTCTTTAATGGCCTCTACTCAACCCTTACAAACTAAAAGTTGGAGAAGGGTGATTTCTCAAAAAGAAGATATGTCTGTTGTTACCTGGACATGGCACTGAGCAAGCACAACTGTTCACTACGGGGAAAGGCCTCACTCATACAGTCTCATCTAAGATAGAAAGAGAAAGCACATATTTTATCATTCTTCTTAAACTTAGATTTCTTTATAAGTACTTAAGGTTCAACCTGACCTTCATACCCCATAATCATCAAATTGTAGCATTACCGCACAGGAATCAGAGTTAAGCCCAGGACTATGGACACTTAATAATCACTCCTGGGTGATTACTATTAGACGATTACCCACTCCAGTGGGTCTCAGTTTCAGAGTGCATAAGGAATTCTTCCTGGAGGTAACCATTAAGGATACCTTGAGTCCTGGGCCCCAACCATGGTACCTGCATTTCAACAGGTCTGGAGATAGCTCAGGAATGCTCATACCCATGGCCCATGAACAGCATTTAGAAAAAGTCAGCCCCAACCCACAGAGAAGTAACTGAGGCCTGGGGAATTATCTCATTTCTTAAGAAGAACAAAATAGCCTGAGGATATACTCATAATCTGAATAATCAGAGAGAAGAAGGGTATGAAGAAAGATGTAGACTGACTCAGGGACTCAAAGAAAATGCTGGAGTTTAAAATATCTTCCTAGGCCTTGCTCCAAGTTGTTTTTTTTTTTTAAGTCTTTAGACCGGGGGTGGTGGCCTGTAATCCAGGCACTTTGGGAGGCAGAGATGAGAGGATTGCTTGAGCCCAGGGGTTCAAAACCAGCTGGGGCAACATGGCATGACATCGTCTCTTCAATAAATTTAAAAATTAACTGGGCATGATAGTGCATGCCTGTAGGTCCAGCTACTTGGGCAGCTGAGGTGGAAGGATCACCTGATCCCAGCAGGTTGAGGCTGTGGTAGCCATGAGTGCCATTGCACTCCATTCTGGGCAACAGAGTAAGAGTTCAAACCAAAAATAAATAAATAAATAAATAAATAAACAGATTAATATTTTAAAAGCCTCTGATCTCCAGAAGAAATGAAGAAATAGGAGTGGTGAGTCATGGTGGAAACAGTCTTTCTGGGTGTGTGAAGATTTGATTTTTGTCCCAGGCAGTTCTGCCTTTCAACACCAAGATCTTGGGCCTATCAAGATTCTACCTTGGGCTCAAATTTGCTTACTTGAAAAATTAGAAAACTGGAAAATCTAAAGACTGGCTAGTTGTAAGATCTGAGTCAAGAACATAGATATGCAGGCTCCTCTCTTTGCCTCTTATAGTATTTATATACATATATCTAAATAAGCATACATTTTACACTCATGCACACACAAACACACACCCTAGAAAGATATAAGGATTTGCTCCGAAATATTAACAAATATCTTAGTAAGAATTTAAGTGAGTTTCACTAATTTCTGTGATGTGGAATTGCTTATGTTGTACTTTATTTTTACATATAGAAGAAAACAACAAAACTTTTAAAGACCAGTCAGAGTGAGCCAGGTCATGCGTAGTAACAAGCAGCTGCCTAATCACAGTGGCTTAAAACAGCAAAGGTTTGATTCTCCTCTAAGCAACATGCCCATTGTCAGTTGAGAGTAAGGTCTGTCCCAAGAGGCACTGACACAGGCAGGACCCAGGCTGAGTGAGATGCTCCTGTCTGCCACTTGCTGCTCAGGGGAGCAGATATAGAAAGAGCCTTTTCAGGTCTCACATCACAAGGATGTGCATGCTCGGGCATGAAAAAAATGTCAATCCACCCACAGCTCATTATCCAGGGCTGGTTACATGAACCTACCTAACCATGGGGTGGAGTTGGGGTATGCCAGCAAGTACGATCCCTCTGTATGCCCAGAGGTTGGACCACTGGACATATCTAGCACTCTACACTGATGGTTACTACATCTTTTAATAATAGTACTACTATGAATAACATGTAGTATGTGTATACATATGTCTGTACATATGTGCATGTCACATGCATTCACATGTGTGTGCATGCATGGTATCTCACAGGGCTGGGCCCCAAAAATATGCTTTAAAAGATTAAAAGCACTGCTTGTCCTCATTCATAAGTGGGCCCTGAACACTAGTCACATGAGCACAAGACAGGCAGCAGTCGCTGGGTCCTGCAGGAGTTGGGGCTGGGACAAGTAACAACACAAAGGGCACCTGGTCCTAAACCAGGGGGAGTGAGGACTATTTGGAAGCCCAAACTTCACTTGCATGCAGTCTACTTGTGTGGTTAATCCTTACTTGTATTCCACATCTCTATAATAAAATAAAAAATATATATTTTTAAAATATTAAAAACAAGTCATAATCTCCATTCATGGACCTTCTGCAGAGTCAGAGAAAGATGGAAAGCCTCCACTGAAAACTCACAAGTCTTAGGAGGACTTGCACTTCCTGAAGAAGCAGACTGACCGGGTTTAATATTCTGCCTCAGATCCCTGGAGGGTTCCATCGGGCCCACGTGGTCATGGCCTCCTCGCAGGCGAGCCGGGCACTGTCCCGGGTGCTGATTGGGGAGGCGGGGCAAGTCGAAGCTGCCCTGATGCTCTGGAGTTTGCATTCACCTAGAGAGCCCGACAGCGTGTGAATTAGCCACTAGATCGGACACTTTCTCATGGGGAAGAGATGCTCTGGAGAAGATTAAACAAGGCAGTAGGATAGGGATGATAGAAAGGCGGTGGTGAAAAGTCCTGTAGGTGGACAGGTAGGAGGCCTCTCTGTGGAGCTGGCACCGAAAGGAGGTGCCAGGCAGGAAGGCCGGTTGGGTTCTTCTGTGTGTACACCCGTTCCCAGGGTGATGGGTCCTGGGAGGATATCCTCAGTGCTCCAAGCCTAGAGGAAGGACAGCTAGGGCCCCTGGCTGCGGTTGGCCAACTCCCAGAACATGTCTCCTTAGGGAGCTCTGCCCAACTTGCTCCATAGACCCTGGAGAAAGGAGCGCAGAACCTTGCAGCCAGCCCTGAAAGAGCTACCCAAGCTGCTCCCTCACACCCGGAGCGATAGCTTTTCATTCGAGACAAATAAGCACACAATTTAGCCCTTTTCCAGGCAGCAGCCCATTTTCAGGAGAGGCTGAACATTAAAGCCCGCGATGCATAGCACTGAGGCTACTTAGCGCTGCTTTATAGCCTCATCAGCAGTAACCGGACGATTACAAAGGCTTCTTCTGTTTTTAAAAACAATGATTTATTGGGCCTCTTCAACTCTTCCTTCCTGAGTCTGTGTATTACATGGGCATGTTTTGCTATAATTAAATTCCTAGATTACTGTCAAGCCAATTGTTTCACCCATCCAATCTGTAACAGCGCATTTTATTGTCTCTTCTTATTTTTTAATTAAGACAGAAATAGATGTGTTCTATGAGATCTAGAAATGAAATAAAACAGCCTCCTTCTCAAGTCAGTCCTCTCAAGTCACAGGATCTCTTTGGAGTTAGAATCTAGAAATCCTAAGTGACTTGTCCTCAGTGTGGGAGCAACCAGACTTCCTGAGCTCATCTGTAAGTCATTCAACAAGTATTTACTGAGCACCTTCTATGCGCCAGAGGCTGGGACGGTCACCAGGGACTCAGTGATGAACAAGACAGAGCAAGTCACCACCCTCATGTGCTTACATTCTCCTGGGAGGGGCACACAATAACAAAGTCAGCATAAGACATAGTCTCATATGTCTTATGATGAAGAAAAGCAAACCACATGTAGGACAGAAATTGATGAGGGATAAAGACTATTAAGATCAACCATGGAAGGTCCCTCTGTTCAGATGACTGTTGAGATAAGGCCAGTATTAGGTACACAGCCATGCAAAATCCAGGAAAGAACACTGATGGTCCAGGGAATGGGAGGTACTAAGGCCCTAGGGGAGGAAAAACCTTGGCAGATCCTAGAAGTGGGCAGCGGGTATGAAGAATACAAGAAGATGGAGTTGGTAAGTGGGAATAGAGTTGAATCTGCAGAAGGGGAGAAGGAGCATCTCCCAGAAGCAGACAGAGAGAAAAGGACAAGGGGGTTTGTGAACTGCTGAGACCTCAGCCCCAGCTACATCTCAGGGGTACACCTGTGTGGTACCCTGGTCTCATGTCAGGACTCCCAGCCAGTGATTCCTGCAGCCCAGGACAGACACAAAGCAGCAGAGCTCTGGGACTGTAGCACATTGGCCTAGCCTGATGGCTAATGTCCAGAGAGCCTCCTCAATGCCTAATTGCACATACAACCCTGGAACTTCTGCAAAACCCTGATGGCAGCTCACAGAAGTGAGGCTGAATTTCCTCTCACCAGGAAGGATGAAGGCTCAGAGGGGTCTCCCTTGATTTGAAGAAAATGAGGCCACTGAGTACTCTGTGCCCCTTTGAGCATGAGGGTGCCATTCAACCCTGTTGCATTTGTAACCCCACAGTGGTACCTGGCATACAGTAGGCACTCAGTCAACAATGAATGAATGAAGAGCTGGCCTGGAAAGAACATTTGAGCTCCTTCTACTCCTTTCTAACCACCCCAATTTTACCTAGCAATGCAAAGTTTCTTCCTAATTTCATCCTGCAACCAGGCTCACCCAGAGCCCAGCACAGCAGCTGCCTCTCCCTGGGTCCATGCAGGGACGAGTGCTCAGTGCCTCAGCTCCCTTCTCCCTGTGGATGCCTACCTCCTAGGCTCTCTTGTATCCTTGTCCCTCAGTCATCCCATAGGATTTAGCTGCATTCTCTGTCCAGAGCCCATGGTAGGGTCCTCCTCTAAGTCCCCAAGTGACTGGAGATTCTATCTTGGCCTCAATATTTGATCTTTTTCCTCTTAGCCAAGCCAGGAGGTTAAATTTTCCTCTTAGTTGGTAAGCAGAAGTGAAAGTAGCAGCCCTCACATCCTGTTTCTTACCCTGGGGTTGATCTTTTTCATCTAATGAAAAATATAAAATCATAACACAGGTTAGCCGGGGGCAGGGGGGCTCCTAGCTGCAGCCTCTGTGGGCCTTGGATCCCCTGGAAGGGAGGCAGAATGAGGGACAGTGCCCTCTGGGACCACCTTCCATATGATTCTGTCTGTAAAGCAAAGCAGGGCCAATCCCTGCTGGCTGGAACAGGCAGCTCTTTGCTTCTTTTCTCATGAAGAAAAGGAGGACAGACCCCAAATGGCCCACAATGTAAAAGAACTGAAGCTTTTCACACACTCACTGCAGCATAACTACTCAAATGATTCCAGAGAAGAACTCTGGAGACTGCAGAATACCTTTCCACTGTGGTCTTAGCTAAAATATAAAACAGGGATGTGTGTATTTGTTTGTTGTGTATTTTCAAAAATATCTTTGGAACTCAGCCTAAGTGCCATGTCCTCATGCCAGGAGACAGAGAGTATTGTGTCTCTTCTTACCTCAATTCTGATTCTTAGGTAGAGTCCAGGTCTGATTCTAGACGTGAGTACTTTCAAGAACCAGGCAGGATTTTTGTCAAAGTAAAGGCACCTTCCTTCCTGTCTACTTTTTCTTCCTGACACATTGTTGACATGCAGCAAATGCTATTTATTATTCTCTTTCATTTGACCTACTTACTGTCTTTTGACTTAATGGATATAGTTTCTTCCAACACAATAATTTCCTCATCTATATATTTTATATATGTGGTTCATTTATAGACATGTTCCTTATCATCTGAAAAGAGCTATGCAGTCTCTTTAGCATAAGTTTACCTCTCCCTGTTCTTGGAAACAGATTTGCATTGAGATCTGAGCAGGAATGTGCTGTCTTCATAAGCACACATGTGATCAATTCCCTGGACCCACTGTGGACTAAGACCAGGCAGGTCACAGTACAGAGTTTGCGACTAAAGCAGGAAAGATAAACTAAGGTGAAAAGCTTCGTTGGTATTGGGGATACAAGGGGGGAAACCCCATAATTTATAAATAGAAAAGACATATGGGTTAGCTGACAGATATGCATTAGTGTGTACTGTCTTGATTAGTTTCTGGAAACGTCTTCAGATGTTTTATGTTATTTTAATTGTAGGAACTCATTCCAAAGTACTAAAATCTTATTTTGTCATTCCCTGTCACATATCTTTATAGGCTGTTTCTCTGACATAGATCTTTCTAGACAACCCAAGCTCTTCTGTTTCTATTTCCAATGTCTTCAAAGGCCACCATTCTTCTTCTTCTCTTTTTCATGGCTTTCACCCTTTGGCGTGCTGAGCTTTTGATGTCAGGTATCAATTTTTAACTTTTAATTTTGTCTCCAGAAAGTAATGTAAAGAGAAATATAAAGGTTAAAATAATACTACTCATAAGCATACAGCTACAAATTTCATGGCTAAAAATGGAAAATGAATAGTAGTGTTCTTTTTAAACTCTTGAAGTGGTAGTCAGTTCTTGATTTCTGCATTTCACTGAGGTCCTTTGGAGCAGGGTTTGACTGCAGTTGTGTGGATTCAGCTTCAGGATAGAACCCCTTCTGAGCTGGGACACCCCATGTTGATGCAGTGCTTTAGAATGAACTTCCAACATCTGTCTCATCCTTTAAAGATTTCAAATTGTCTGTGGGCCCTCCAAGTGCCATCAGAGAGGAATTAGAGAGGTGAGTAAGAGGATTTCTCAGGTTGATTTTTTTGGAATGCTCATATTTCTGCTGTAGCCTCTGAATCACCATGTCTTCCTAGAGGTCGAGGAAATCCACATAGGAACAGGCCCTGGGACTACAGAGAGCATAGAATTGAGAAGACAGGAAATGAAAAGGAGGATATGCAAGTGCCCAGCCAGGAAGACCCCAAGGGTTTTAGAACAGTGGTGTGTGTGCTGCAATGGTCAGATCCAGGTCCCACCAAGGGAAACCCGCCAGGCCCTGTATGTCAGTTAAGTCGATGACACACTTATATACCTTGTGAGTGGGGGGAGTAAACACGTGTGTATGTGTGAATCAGACAAAAGGAGCCAGATTTCACATTTTAGTTAGAAGAGAGAAACAAGATCAAATGGGATTCAGAAAAGAGGGGTCTAGACCTGAACTGGACTGTGAGGAATTATATTCCCAGGATGTGTAGACATTTCAGTGCTGACTTGCGCCAAGAGCCTGAGCCAAACAACCTTGAAGAATGCTTAGACAAGGACACTCCGTGTACTCTGTGGAGAAGAGGGGTGAGTAGCTGGTGAGTAGAAGGTGAATCCAAGATCTTGCTGGACTCAGATTAAAAATATAAAGATAAAGTCATGAGCATGGATGCTGTATGCATGATTAAACCGGGACTTGCTTGTTATCTCAGAACAGTGAGTACTTAGTACTTAGATGGTACTAAGATGACTCTCACTTCAGAAACAGGAACACTGAGACTCAAAAAATTAAAGAAACTTGCCCAAATCGTGCAGCAGATAAGAGCCTGAACTGAGATTCAAACCTGGATCCATCTGATCCCAGAGCTCTTTCTTCTTCTTAAACTCTAGCTTTACCTGAATGCAGATTTGAAAACTCTGTTCTGGGTTAAGTGGATAAGGGTGAGAGAAAGGTGTCTCCTGAATTCCTTGTTAACATTCTGCATTTTATTAATACCTTCTAATGGGCAAGCTACCTGCCATCATGGGATGTTAAATAAATAAGTACAAACAGCATCCTGATATAAATATCATCTGCCAGCTTTGACAGTTGCTTATAAATTGCTCTCAGAGTGCCTGGAGATGGTAGGAGACACCCAAGAAAATCAACAGAAAGCTTTCTGAATTGAGCCTTTGATCTCAGCAGGGCTCAGATCAAGGTCCACCACGCATTCAATGCCTTGGTTTAACCAGTGCCTGAAGGATTAACACAGAACAAAAGCTCAAAGCACACTACCTGCGTAATTTCCAAATGAACACACTCAACGCTGTCTTTGCATGTGGCAGGGGTCTATGCTGAGGTTCAATCTCCTTCCCCTTACTATAGAGGGAATATTTAACTACCAATTTTGCAGCATAGGCGACTTCTCCTCTTGCATAATGATTCAGCAGGAAAATAGGGGCAGAGAAAAAAAATCTATCTAGTTTTGATGTTTTGTTGTTAGTAGATTTTTAAGAATTAGTGAATATGGAAATTGGACCTAGAGGAGAAGGTGGGTCCTTTTGGGTTGGGGTGCCAGCATCTGGTCATTCACCAGTTACATATTATTCCTGAGTTTATCTTCTTCATCTCTAGACTCCCAGTCCAACACTCTTGTTGCTACAACTTACTGCACAGATCTCTGCATAACCATGGGAGTGGACGCTTAGAGAGCAGGGCAGCATGTCTATGATAAGACATGATTTAATTACACAGAACAACACCAGGGCACAAGGATGCAGATGGGGCGGGGACTCCGTGGGCGGGGGGGAGGTGCTTCAAGTTGGCTTTGCTGGCAGGTGCCCCTGCCCCATCTGTAAATCAGCTCTCTTTTCCTCTCATCTGCTCAGATCCATCTTTTCAACTACTCAGACAGAAAAGGAGACTGGTCAATGCCTCCCTCATTCCATCCAGGCTCATGGCTGAGGTTTCTCCTTCCAGCCAGCAGAGGGTGCGTCTGTACAGTGTGCGTGGCCTCCCACCTCCAGGACCAAGGACCTCCTACTGTTGGGAATATTGACACCATGGAATTTGGAAACTCTAACACTCAGGGCTTTTTTAAAGTTCAGAAATCCATCATACTAGCACACCACTTACATACCTAGAATCACTGTCCTCTCTCCATCCCTAGTACAATCACCTGAGTTCAAGCTGCTATCACCCCTCACCCTGACAACTAAACTAGCCAGCCTCCCCCACCCCTGCCTCTTCCAGCTCACTGTCTTTACTGCAGCCAAAGAGGATCTTTAAACTACCAGAGGGCCATCATGGCACATCCACTCTTAGCTTCCCATTGAACTTAGAAGAAAAGTCCAAATCCCCACCATCTTGCAGGATTCTGCATGACCCTGTCTCATCCACCTCTTCCCCTTCTCCCATTGGTCTCCTTTGCTTGAATCACATTGGCCTTTATTCCATGCCAGGCCATGCCAAGACCCTCCTGACCTCAGGACCTTGGCATTTTCCCTCCTTCTGCCTGGCGCAAATGCCACCTCCTCCCAGAGATCTTCCTGGACCAGCTTTCTGAATGGATGGTCACTCCATTCAAGCCAGTTGATCTCTGTTATGATGGTTTGGGCTTACTCATAGCACTTGCACAATTTTATAACTCTCTACTTGCTCATTTACTTGCCTATAGTGTAGTCTCCCTCAGCAAACAATAAGCCCTAAAGAACAGGGTCTTGTCTATTTTATTCACCCAGGTGTCACCAGAGCCCATACCTAATAAGCTCTCAATCAAAATGTGTTAAATGAATGAGTGAATGAATATGCAGGTTTCTTTTTAGCTCAGATTTAAGAGACAAAGTGTTCTGAACCTGGGGCCCATGGTGAGGCATAAGGAAAGATAGGAACCCTGTGAAATTATCTGGATCTTTCCTTTGCAGTTTATTTTCAAATTAGTATCCTCCAAAAGTGGCCAGTAGAGTGGAAACTATGCTGGGACTAGTTTTGCTTGGATAACAATGACCTTGGAACTGGTTTCCACCTTGTACTCAGCTGTACTGTGGCTGTTCACCTCAGTCATGGGTGTAGCACCAGTCAGCAGGTCTCCAACAAAAAGCCTTCATAGTTGTTTTTATAACCATACCCCACAAGTTGGCAGTGAGTTCTTTAGTCCTGGCCAGCTGTCTCCTGGCACCTCCAGCTTTGAAAACAGTGTGCAGAAACCCACAGAAGAAACATGTTTCTGGAAAAACAATAAAAAACAGTCCAATTCATGCACAGCCCCCATGAAAGGCTAAGATATCGGTGGCCCCTTACTGAGTTCAGCAGGGCCGGAAGATCTGAATGTCTGCGGCCATCTGGACCTCCGTGGGATGCAGACTGGGGGTCCTGATGGCCCAGGTGATGACTCAGAGTACAGGAGAGCACTGTGTAGAGATGATAGCTGCCAGCTGGGCCCCACCATGGACCGCCCTGCCACTCAGATTGATGCTTAATGCCCATGTGGATGGCAATTGGTTTCCCAAGTGAAAACCAGCAGTACCAGAAGAGGGAGTAAACATCCCCACATAAAGGGGATGATGAAGCAATCTGCACAGAGGCATAAAAAAAAATATTTCTTCTGAAATCATAAAACGTTTATAACAATAGCAGATAATGGAGTCGCTATATTATCTTCAGAACGCAAAGGTACCAATTAAATCTGTTGGGCAAAATGTCCCCCACCGCTAGGGATGCAAGCAGAAGCTCAGAACAGAATCTCCTATGTTGTTGTTTTGATCTCCTACCTCTGTGATTATGGAAATGGCAAAGCCTTGGCTGGGGGTGGTAGAGAGTGCTCATCTACTGAAAACCTCCTTTAAAAAAAAATAGAAAACAGGACCCAGGGGGGATTAATTATAATGTAGCTCCAGACATGGGTTGAAGAAGAAAGAATGCATTTTGCCAAACCAACAGAGCTTCTGACCTGTGGGTCTCTGAGGTCCAGCTATGAGTCCCTATGAATGGGGTAAATTGAGATGTCTTTCCAGAAAACATCATGTCATGTTGCAGGTCAATCCTTTCCAGCAGAAGAGAGATTTTCACAATCATGCATCCTGATTTTAATTTTCCCTTGTGTAAACTGGGTATTCTGAGACTGGACCCTTGTGCTGTTGAATACTTGATGGGTAGAAGTGGAGACAGGCTGTTATTTCCAAGTTCTCAGAAATTTTTGGATCTTTCTTTGGGAGTAAGGCTGCTCTTTTATTTCAAAAACAAACAACACATACACACCACACTTGCACACATGCAGAACCTCAATGAGCCTTTTGATTTTGCAAAGAGGAGTCCAAAAACCCCATTCAGGAATGGAGAGGTCTAAACCATGGGAAGCAAAATTGCTCTGTGTAATCATGTAAAGTGTTGTCATTACAGTGGAGAGGACTAACCTTCAAACTGGGCCTGGGGTGTGCTTACTGGGGCAAGTGTGGAAGGATGTTTTGTTTTATTTTTTTTGGTTCCGGAAGAGTGGTTGAGGTCAGACTTAAGTAGGGGGTTCAGATCCAAGACACTTCTGTTGATGGCAGGTGGGAGGTAGGGTGTAGTCCTGGTGGGCTGGAACAGAAACCTTGTGTCAGGTTGAAGGTTAATTAGAAGCACATCTAGTGGGAACCCACTCCTATGGTGGAATGTGGTTTGAAATCACAACCTTCTTTCAACTTCCTTCTGTCCTTCCAATCCTTCAATAGAGATATGATAAATATCAAATAGCATGATTTTAATCCATTTTGAGAAATTAAGGGAAAGGACTTAATCCACATTTAGGATAAAGAGAAGTAAGGATACTACACACCTATTAGAATGGCCCGAGTGCAGAACACTGACAATATCAAATGCTGACAAGGATGTGGAGCACCTGGAATTCTCATTCACTGCTGCTGGGAAATCAAGATGACTCAGCTGCTTTGGAAGATATTTTGGCAATTTCTTATAATACTAAACATACAGGTGTCCTCCTTTATCTACTGTTTTACTTTCCACTGTTTTGGCCAACCATAATCTGAAAATATTACATGGAAAGTTCTAGAAACAAACAATTCATAAGTTTTAAATGGCACACCATTCTGCATAGCATTATGAAATCTTGAGCTGCCCTTCTCTGTCCACCCAGGATGTGAATCATTCCTTCAGCCAGGGCCTCCATGTTGTATACCCTATCCACCCCTCAGTCACTTGGTAGACATTTTGGTTGTCAGATTGATTATTAAGGTAACTCAGTGGTTGTGTTCAAAGAACCCTATCTTACTTAATAATGGCCCCAAAGGGCAAGTGTATTGATGCTAGCAATTCAGACATTCCCAAGGGAAGCTGGAAAGTGCTTTCTTTAAGTGAAAAAGTGAAAGTTCTCAAGTTAATAAGGAAAAAAATAGTATGGTGAAGTTACTAAGACCCATGGTAAAAGTGAGTCTTCTATTTATGAGATTGTGAAGAAGGAAAAAGAAATTTACAGTTTTTGTCATCTGCTTTGGGTCTTGGAATGTGCCCCCCTCAGATATGGGAGGGCTACCAAAAAAAAAAAAAAAACTCTGCTCATGGATGTTTACAGCACCTTTACTCACAATTGTCAAGACATGGAAGACTAAGATATCCTTCAGTAGGTGAATATATAAATAAGTAAATGGAATATTATTAAATGCTAAAAAGAAATGAGCTATCAAGCTGTGAAAAAAAATAGAAGAAACATGTGTATTACTAAGTGAAAGCCTACATATCATATGATTTCAACTACATGACATTCAGGAAACGGCAAACTATGAAGATAGAAGGTCAGTGGTTTCCAATGTTTGCAGGCAGGGAGGGATGAACAGAGCCCAGAGGACTTTTAGGGCAGTGACACTGCTCTGTATGATACAGCAATAGTGGATACATGTCATTCTACATTTGTCAAAACCCACAGAATGTCCAAATCAAATGTGACCCCTAATGTAAACTATGGACTGTGGGTGATAATGATGTGTCTATGAAGGGATATCCATTTTAAGAAGTGAAACCACTCTAGTGGAAGATATTGACAATGGGGATTCTGTGCATGTGAAGGGATGGGAGCATATGGAATATATCTGTACCTTCCTCTAAGTTTTGCTGTGAACCTAACACTCTTCTAAAAATAGTATATATATTTTTAAAAGAACAGAAGAGGAAAGAGATGGAGAAGGGAGAAAGAAAGAAACAGAGAGCCGGGCTCGGTGGCTCAGCCTGTAATCCCGCGCCTTTGGGAGGCTGAGGTGAGTGGATTGCCTGAGCCCGCGGGTTCGAGACTCGCCTGGGCAGCAAGACCTCATCTCTACAATAAATAAAAAAAAAAAAATCAGCCGGGTGTGGTAGCACGTGCCCGTAATTCCGGCTACTCGGAAGGCTGAGGCGGAAGGATCGCCGGAGCCCAGCAGGGAGGCTGCGGTGGCCGGGAGCGGCCACTGCACTCCAGTCTGGGCGACTGAGTGAGACTCCAACTCAAAAAAAAAAAAAAGTAACGGAGAAATCAGTTGCCTTCTGGGGAAGGTAATTGCCAAATGCTGATGATTCGAGGAAGGCCAGATTAGGGTCTTTCTGAGAAAAGCAAGTGTAGTAAATGTTCGCAGATATAATAATCCCCTTCTACCTTCCTTTCCTTTATTCTCCTTGCATCAGAGCTTCTCGTTCTTGCCTGAACCCGTCTGCACAAAAAGCTCAGCCAATTGGAATGCTTCATGCCACCAGCAACAGTGATAAGTCAATCCTGGCAAATCAGAACCTTCCCTTAAACTTTGTTGAACCATCGGCCACTGGCTAAGAGGGTTGCTGTGGAGACAGTGTCATCCTAGAGGGGCTGATGGTCAGCTTTGGCCCCATAAGGGAGAACCCATCTGAGCGTGAGGAATGATTGCAGTACTTATTCCTTCTCTGCTCCCTTGTGGCAGGCTGGCTGCATCTCTCATCTGAAGCCGCCACTTCCATCCAGGGGCCCAATCCACACAGTCACGTCTCCTCTCCTGGTTCCCATGACTGCCACCTCTTACCCCATGCTTCTCCAAGCCATGGGGCAGAAGTGGTTCCCCCATTAATACCAGCCCAGGGTCCTCTCGACCTGCCTGTGTTGTCAATATCTCCTTACCAAATTCTTTCCCCTCACCAGTCCATGGTCAGTTTCCTTCCTGAACCCTGACCCATAATCAGGAAAAGATGAGACTTCTGTGGTCAAATTGGTGCAGCTTGTTCTGTTGTCAGCTGTACACTGACTGGAGCTATGAGCCCTAAAGAATAAAGATTTTTGGAGCCATACATGATAAATTCATAAGTTATCATGCCTGAGATTCACTCATAGTGGCCCCTGAATCCTGGGAAGTGGTCCCATGTCTCTGGCTGCCCCTCATCTGCCTTTATTATGATGTTAACCCAGGCTTGATGCCAAGTCTTAAAAATGGAGACTGCTGCTTCTGGAGCTTCCATGTATTAGCAGCCTGTGGGTAAGGAAAGCTTTTTAATCCATTAAAATTAAAATGACAGCAAACTCTCACATACAGACATGTATGCATCGGGACCCCTCTGGATACAGCACATGTGTTAACTCAGCTGATCCTTGTAACTCCATAAGGAAGGTGCTATTATTATCCCCATCTTAGCGATATGCAAAATGACGTCATAGAGAATGAGATGATTTTGCTGGTACTTGGCAGAGTCATGGTGCAAACCCAGACTAGCCAGCACTTACCACTTATACTGGTGGGTCTCTCCTGCTTGACGCAAGTTTCTCTGTCTATATCAGATCAGTCAATTGAAAGTGCTGGAAGTTGATAGAGAATTGATCTCTAATGCCTCAAATATCTTCATCTAACTTAGTTTGGGATGAGGAACGGTTTGCAGAGGTCAGCAAACTATGGTCCGTAGGCCAAATGGGTCCATTACCTACATTAAAAAAAAATTGGCTGGGCACGGTGACTCAAGTCTATAATCCCAGCACTTGGAGAGGCCAAGGCAAGAGGCTTACCTGAGCTCAGGGGCTCGAGACCAGCCTGGGCAACTTGGTGAGACCTCATCTCTACAATAAATCAGAAAATAAACCAGGCATGTTAGCGCACACCTGTAGTTCCAGCTACTTGGAAGTCTGAGACAGAAGGATCGCCTGAGCCCAGCAGATCGAGGCTGCAGTGGCCATGAGCATGCCACTGCACTCCAGCCTGGGTGACAGAGTGACACTCCAACTCAAAAAAAAATTGTTGAAGTGAAATAACATCACATGACCTAACATTAACCATCCTAAAATGAATAATTCAGTACATTCACAGTTTAGTACAATCACCACTGTATCTAGCTCCAAAAATTTCTAACATTCCAAAGTAAAACTCTGATAAAGACTGGATGCTTATGTTTCTACAAAGTTCAGATATTCAAGCCTAATCCCCATAGTGATGGTATTAGAAGGTGGGATCTTTGAAAGGTGATTAGGTCATGAGGTTGGGGCCTCCACGAGTGAAATGAGTGCCCTGATGAGGTTCTGAGGAGACCAGAGTTCTCCCCTTCCACCAGGTGAAGACACAGAAGATACCATCTATGAACTGGAAACCAGGCCCTCAGCAGATACCAAATCTGTCAGTGCCTTCATCTTGGACTTCCCAGCCTCCAGAACTATGAGACAGTTTGCAGGGATCCCACTGTTTATAAGCTACCCAGTTTATAGCATTGTGTTATAGCAGCCAGAATGGACTAAGACAAACCCTCTGCCAATTAAGCAGTCTCTCCCCCATCCCCAGGCCTGTATTTGTAGGCAAAGTCGTATTGGCACTCAGCCACACTCATTGTTGACGCCTGTGACTGCTTTTGTGTTATAGTGGCAGAGTCCAGTAGATACAACAGAGTCTTCCTGACCTGCTGTGATATTATGACTTAGATTTCTTCCAAGGTTCCAGGCAACTCCCACAGTCCTTGTTATAACACAGTAAGAGTCTCAGAACACAGGTGCTCTTTCTCAGACTTGCTCCTGCCCTCCCTCACCCACTCGTTTTTCTCCCTAAGGCAGGGCTCTTCCCTGATTTTTTTGTCTTGGAAATGGCCATAAGGAAGTTTTTTTGCCTGCTTTGCCTGATTGTAGGTCCCAAGACCCCCCATTCCGGAAGGGATCCTGACCCCAACCCTGGAGGAAGGCATGCGGGAGAGAGACTAAGATTGCAGACAGACAGGCCTTGCTGGGTTGCCCCGCTCAGTCTGCTAGCATAAAATCATACTCTTTTTGTCCACTCACATTTTAATGCAGTTGTCAATCATGCCTATCCAGTGCAGCTCATCCAAAGGCTCAAGAACGCAGGGTCCCGGATTCAAGGAGCTTCCAGGGAGCTGAACATGTGAAGGTTGGCCGGAAGCTGAACTAGAACTCATCTACGTTCCAGAAGGGTGAACACCCCAAATCCACAGGACAGAAGCTCCTGCACTGGGGACCTTTCCAGACCTCACCCTGTGTATCTCTTCATAGAGCTGTTTATTTATATCTTTTAAAATGTCTTTGGTAATTAGCTGGCATGTGTGTTTCCCTGAGTTCTGTGAGCCTCTGAGGAAATTAATTGAACCTGTGGAGGAAGTTGTGGGAACCCCAATGTATAGCCAGTCATACAGAATTACAGAGGAAAACAACCTGGGACTTGTGATGAGCCCTGAAAATGGGGTACAGTCTTAGGAACTGAACCCTTGACCTG
This sequence comes from Carlito syrichta, assembly GCF_000164805.1. Lineage (NCBI taxonomy): Eukaryota > Metazoa > Chordata > Mammalia > Primates > Tarsiidae > Carlito > Carlito syrichta. The sequence continues at coordinate 186,082 of NW_007258922.1, read as the reverse complement.
CAGGATCTGATTTTACCTTCAGATGGATAGTGTAGGATTGAATCTCTGCTGGCATCCACTGTAGAACTGATTGCTTGGCTGCTGGTGGGGTACCCCCTCCAACATTTGGTCACAGAAGTCTTCTGTGTTGATTGTTGTGAGTGAAAGAATAGAAGAAGAAACACTTTGCAAATTGAACTTAGGGGTACACATGCAGGTGTGTTATGTGGGAATATTATGTGACAGTGAGTTTTGGGCTTCTGCTGAACCTTCATCTGCATAGTCAACGTGGCACCCAGTAGGTCATTTTTCAACACTTACTCTTCTCCCTTCTGCCTCTCTCCCCACTTCCAGGGTTCCTCAGTGTCTGTTGTTCTGTTGTATGCCTGTGTGTACCCAGTGTTTAGCTCCCACTTACAAGTGAAAACATGCAGTACTTGGTTTTCTGTTTCTGGATTAACTCACTCAGGATAAAGTTTCCCAGTTACACCCATGTTGCTGCAAAGGATGTGTTTTCAGTCTTTTTTTTTTTTTCTGGCTTTAAGCATATCCCTTACATCCTTTCCCATTTCCTTGCTGTCTACACAGGCAACTGCTCGGCAGCTCTGGGGGTGATCAGGGCACTTTCTGAGGTTCAAGGGAGAAAGAGAGCTCAGCTGGGTGTGTGAGAAGCCACTCTGCAGGTGGTTACACAGTCTCCCAGGCAACAGGTTGGTTGATACATAACAATGTTTACTTTCATCATATTTGAAATTTGGGGAGGGCTGGAGATGACGCAGTGGAATTTGCCCGAAGAGATAAGCAAACCAGCAAAATGTAGTTCTGCATCTGCCTTTCCTGGGGTATTTTGCATGCAGGAAAACAGGAACCATAATACTTTCAAAAGTTTGCCTAAAACCAGAAGCACTGGGTTTTGATTTAAATTCAGCAAGCCTCTTGCCGAGCAAAATATTTCTCATCCTCCCAAATACATGCACCCTCCTGCTCCATCTCAGGGGGCACGTGGACAGGTCGCTGGTCGGCTCACTCCTGGGGGTGATTTAAGTACTTCAGTCATTCAAGTTATTGAAACCATAATTTTTATTCTTTGACTAAGAAAAGCACAAAGACTCTACGTTACTCTGAATTTCCCTCAGAAGACCCCAGCAGGGGAGTTGCTGGCATGATTTATTTTCCTCCAGAGCCAGGCAGGCAGGCCAAGGCTCGCTGGAAACCACAAATCACCATGTGCATCTCACATATACGGAGGGAAAACTACAGCCGTGTGACTTTCGTGACAAAAGGAAACACGGCGGCTTTAGCGTGGGGGGGTCACTGGGAGGGAACAGAGCAACTGAACTACTTACAGGCTAAGGAATAGACAACTTCAATGTCCTTGTGGCTACCGTAACAGGTGACCACAAACCAGGTGACTTATGGAAACAGAGGTCTCCTGGTCACCTTCCTGGGATCCAGAAGTCTGAAGGAGGGCTGGTCTCTTCTGGAGGCTTTGGGGGAAATTCCAGTCCATGTCTCACTGCTAACAATCCTTGGAATTCTCAGCTTGAAGAAGCAACATTCCAATCTTGGCCTCCCTCTTCACGTGGCTTTCTTCCCTCCCTGTGTCTGTGCCTCAAAATGTCCTCTCTTTTCTCTTATAAAGAGAGCAGCCATTGCATTCAGGGCTCACTCTAAACCCACTCTAAATCTAAATCCAAGATGATTTCACCTTGAGATCTGTATTACCTCTCCAAAGACCCTGTTTCCAAACAAGGACACAATCACAGTTACCAGGGGTTAGGACTTGGACATATTTGAGAGGATGTTATTCAAACTACTACAGCAGCCAAAAGGAACTATTAACCCAAATGGTAGCGCACGCAGGCTCACTTTTCTGTCCTCACAAGGTAAAGGCACTTTGCTCTTGAAGAAATGTAGAGCTGGGCATGGTGGCTCAAGTCTGTAATCCCAGCATTTTGGTAGGCCAAGGTGATAGGATTGCCTGAGTCCACAGGTTCGTGAACAACCTGGGCAACTTGGCAAGATTTCACCTCCACAACAAATAAAAAAATTAGCAGGGTATGGTAGCATGTGCCTATCGTTCTGGCTACTTGGAAGACTGAGGCAAAAGGATTGCTTGAGCACAGCAGGTCGACCCTGGGGTGCCTGTGAGTGTGCCACTGCACTCCAGTCTGGGCAACGAAGTGAGACTCCAACTCAAAAAAAAAGAAAGAAATGTAGAGGTAGTGATTTTATACAGAGAAATGAAGAGAGAAACCCAGCCGAAGACCAGGGCTGAATCCTTTTGGTGCTACTGCTTGTTAGCTGTGGGACCCTAGCTGGCCACCCACTTGTCTTGTCTCTTGGTTTGCATCATACGGATAATAGAAACTAGAGTATAAGTTTATCAAGAGATTAAATAATCCAGAGTGGTGCCTGCCAGAGACTATGTCCCATAACTGCTTCTGCTGTCCTTGTTTTCTGGGTCTTGAAGAAGGCAACCAAGGTGAGGTCTGAGCAAGTGGGGATGAGATAATCTCTCCAACTGTTCTGTTTCTAAGCAGGCGAGATCTTTGATTTTTTGTTTCTGATCTGAGTTAATCATTTATGCATGAGCATTTGAAAATTAGACACAGGTTAATTGAAAACTCATCAGAAGAATGGGTTCCACACTTCCCATTAATTACCCAGAAGACTGTGAGGTATTTTTACAGACTATGGCAAGTGGAAATGGATCAAGTTGCTTCCAGGAAGCTGTCCGAGGGATGAATATGTTTAACCACCTTGGAGCTGGGTCTTTTCCCTCAGAAGTCAGCCCTCCCTCTGAAAGGGTTTTCTTAGAAGCCACCCCCTTGTTACTCTCTCTCCCTCTTAGTGTCCAGAGGTGATGTTAAAAATATATTTACATGGAAATTCAGAACAGAGTAGCGTTGCTAGATAAAATGCAAGAAGCCTAGTGAAAACTGAATTTCAGATAAACAGCCAATTTTATTAGCATAAGTATCTCACAAATATTGCATGTACATAATTATACCTTTAAAATGCACTGTTTAGCCAGGCATGTGTGTGTGCACCTATAGGTCCAGCTACTTGAAAAGGCTGAGACAAAAGGATTGTCTGAGTTCAACAGGTCAAGGTTGCAGTGGCCATGAGCATGCCACTGCACTCCAGCCTGGGAAACATAGTGAGACTCCAACTAAAAAAAAAAAAAATGCACTGAAATTCACATTTAACTGGATGTGCTATATTTTTATTTGCTAAATCTGGAACCCTAGAATGGAGATTAGCTATAAACCACCAGTTGTTCCTGCTGAGTCTTGGCTATGCCAGGATCTTAAGAGATCGTTTTTCCAGACAGTTGCCTCAGTTCTTCCCATCTAGCCCACTCTTCTCAGTTCACATCTTTCCTTACTTCTTGGTTAAGAGATGGAATCTAACACCACTTCCTATGAATTGGGATGGTAGCTTGCTTACAACCAACACAGTGTGGCAGAAGTGCCGTGGTATGAGCTCAGAGGCCATGCGGACTCCACCTCCCTCGTTGAACACTTTCCTTTGGAGCCCTCAGACACCCTATGGGAGGTCTGGCTCCTCTCATGTGGCCATCTTGTGAGGAGGCCATGGCCACACAGGGAGACCAGCCATGATTGCTCCAGCTGAGAGCCAGAAGTGCCTGCCATGGCCTGCCAGTCATGAGAATGAAGATGCTTCATATGGCCCCAGGGCTGCCATGGAGTCCACCTCCCATGTGTGAATCTTCACAGCTGAGGTCCCAGACATCTTGGAGCAGAGACACCCTGTCCCTGCTGTGCCATGGTTGAATCCTGAATCCATAGAGTCTGTGAGCACAATAAAACAGTTGTTTTATAACACTGATTCTGGGGTGGTATGTTACACAACAGAACCAAGCATCAATGATGCCTTGAGCCATGCCCCTCTTGGTACCAATTCTGGTTACTTTTTCCATGAGTATTAAGCCTTTTTTCTGAACTGGCCTATAGAAGACAGAATGACTCCCAAAGATGCCCAGAGTCTAATACCTAGATCTTGTGAACATGTCACCAAACACAGACAAAAGAAACTGGTGATTCAGAGAGATTTAAGCTAATTTTCAAATGAGGAGATTATCCTGGATTTTCTGGGAGGGCACAATATGCCCACAGAGTCCTTTCAAATGAAAGAGGGAAGCAGAAGGGAAGGCATCAGAGAGATGGCAGCATGAGGAGGGTGCCAGGGGCTACCAGCTTGAAGGATAGACGATGGGGCCATGAGCCAAGGAGCGTGGGCAACCTCTCGGAGTGGGAAGTGTCCAGGAAATGGATTTTCCTCCAGGCCCTCCAAGAGAATCACAGACTGACAACATCTTGATTGTAGCCCAGGGATATCCATTCCAGACTTCTGATCTGTGGAACTGTAAGACATTAGGTATGCATTGTTTGAAGTCACGGAGTTTGTTGCCATCTGTGACAGCAGCCACAGGAAACTCACACAGGCTCAACATCTGAGTTGCCCCGAGGTAATCTCTCTGTTCTTGCCCTGGGATGTCTTCACTTCCTCACCACTGGCTGGCATTTCTGACCCAGTCTGGCCACCAGACATCAATGCCTACCCTTGGCTTGCTTCCCTCCAACGTTTCCAGCTTTTAATGGGCAAGGTGCTGACCACCTGCCTGCCCGTGGTACCAGTTCCTCTCACCTATCACGACCCTTCCCAGATCATCTGTCTGGCAGGGCCACCCCCTGTTGCCTTTGTCTGGACACATCATCATGCCCAAGAACCTTCTGCATCTTGGGCATGACACCTCATCATGCCCAAGAACCTTCTGCTCCATTGTTCATATGTTCTGTGTTTCTTATATGGGTTCCCACAGCTCCTGTTCTGACCATTTCCGTCAGCTGCTGATCTGCCAAACCTCATTTGTAGCAAATTAAAAGCAAAACAAATAGTCTCACAGAGAGAAACAGGCAGAATCCTGAGGATAATTTGAAAACAATTGTAGGAGGAAGTTGTTCTACTACAACCTAGAATCTATAACAAATAAGTAAATAAATAAAAGCTAGCACCTAAGAATATGCAATAACAATTTATTTTGTCAGAGGATAGCCAAGACCTACATTGTATTAAGCATTAAGACAGTTGTGAAATGCATTTAGCATTTATCCCAAAATCTATGGGTTGAAAACATTTGGATTTTATCCTTCTGATTTAAGGTTTAAATGGGGAGAAAAAACTATGTTCAGACTAGTTGTCCTTTTGCTGTGAACTTACTCTTAATTTCATCCATAAAAATGGAAAGTAATGAAATAGTTTACAAATCCAGCTGCTTACATACAGCAGTAATTTACTGAAATATATTGGATGAGACCTCATAAGTGACTTGTTTCCCAATTTGCTTTCCATGCCTTCGTGTCTTTTGAAAATAGACATTAAAGGTCAGTTTTTAAAAAATAGTTATAAATATATCTCCAAGACTGGATTTTACCAACGATTCCTGTAAGGACTTGTCTTATATTATTCAACACTTTAAGCACAGTTGCTGAGGTTAATTAGATTTCCGACCCTGAAAAATTTTAAGTGCCTCTGATGACTTACTTCCAACTGATAATTTTGTGTTAGGAACAGAAAAAGAATAACAAATAGACAGTGAACAAATACATTCTTCACAGTCCTTCTTATGAGTGCAGAGAATATATTTCTGAAATATAATTAAATATAAAGATGTCCACAAGATCTATAATAAACCACTTTGCAAGACCTCTAAATGTCAAGGAAAAACATATTTTATATGAAACATCCCCTCCCCCTCCCCACAGTAAATCCGTGAAGATTCAGGACTTTCTAAAAACCCACAGAACCCAAGAGCACATATTTTATCTTGAAAGTACTTTTTCAAAGACTAGGGAGTAGCTGCTTGTTTGCAGTATGACATAGTGGAATGTATTTTAATTTATCACCGAGTGGTTTGTACCATTAGTTTTAGAGATCTGCCAAACGGTTTTAAAATAATGCAAGAGCTGTGGAGTTAAAGCTTAAAGTGGTGTGACTTAGTAAAAGGCGATAAACAATCACTCCAGTCGTGTTTCCACTTCGCTGATATAACCATGCTAGTCCCCAGCAGACAGTCAAACCAGGTGGAAAAGAAGGCAGTCCTTTGGGGTTGAAATGTGAGGAAAACGCAATTTGTCAGCCCAATAACTTTATCACCTAATAAGTAATGACATCTTAGTGCATCAGTACCCTATATGAGGGCTATTCCACCGGGGACAGCAAGATTTGAGGTACGATGTACACACAGCACTGAATATCATTGAATCATATAGGGTAAAAGATGTTGCATTTTCAATGATCTTTTAATCCCTTTTACATGAAGGATAAAGTCTTGCTGCTGACGTATATTTGATGTCTCTTGGGCTCTTGCTACATGCATTTAGAACAAAAAGAGACCTTAGACTCAGAGTCTCTAGCAGGTCACAGATTTGCATTAGAATTTTACAATGTTTCTTTGCTCACCTTGCTTTCTTCTTAGGGTACCATCTATTGAAGGCAAGTGCTACTGATTTTCCATTCAGTCGTTGTTTCAGATTGTAGCCTGAAACCAGATGCTGGTGATTCAGTGATTGTCTGGTGCACTAACATTTGAGAAGCATTGGTCTAAAATAGGAGTGGGCAAACTTTCCAGGAAAAGCCACAGAGTAAGTATTTAGCCTTTGCAAACCTTGTGGCATCTGTCACAACCAGTAAACTCTGCTGCTGTAGCATAAAAACAGTCAGATGACATGTAAATGAATGAGCATGGCTGTGTTCCTACAAAACTTTATTTATAAAGACACATTATTTATAAAGAATTTGTTCTGTGGAGTGTAGCTAGCTGACCCCTGGTCTGAAGTAACTTTGCAAAATAAACTCATTTTCATTTAAAAATATGTGACTTTTTAAAAGAAAATGCCGAGCAAATAGCAGCTCAGGGATACTCAGGCACCCAGTGGTGTGCTGGTGAATGTGAATTTCTCTGGTATAAATGCTCCCACCAGGGCCAGTCACAAGTTACCAGTATCATGTTACTGAACAGAGAGCTGGGGAGAGATGTCACCATCAACTCCCTCAAGCCATGCAAAAGGTCCTGAAGGTAAGTGTTCTGTGTTGAATTTGTCCCCTAAAAGTTAATGTCCACCCAGAACCTTAGAAAGTGACCTCCTTTGGATATAAGGTCTTTGTAGATATAATTTAGATAAAATTAGGTCATGCTGGGTTTAGGTGGTTCTGATACAATGGCTGGTGTTCTTATAAGAAGAAGAAAATATGGAAACAGAGAGGCTCATACAAAATATAATGTAAAGATAGACAGGTGAAGAGGTCATGTGAAGATGAAGGAGAGAGCAGAGTGATGTGTCTATAAACCAAGGAACACCAGGATTGCTGCAGACAACAGAAGCTAGGAGCAGCAAGGAAGGAAAGCCCTTCACTAGAGCATTCACTGAGAGCTTGGTTTTGCTGACACTTTGATTTCAGACATCTGACCTCCAAACCTGTGAAAGAATACATTTCCCTTGTTTTAAGCCATCCAGTTCATGGTGATTTGTTAAGGCAACTCCACGGAATTAGTACAGTGGGTCTCAAGGGTGTGTGGATATGGTGAAGTCTGGAGATCATAGAGGTAGGTCACACAGTCAGGAAGTGTGTCAGAATGGGAATTTGAGTTCAGATGCACCCCCTACAAAAGGGCAAGTTGTTAGCTGTTTGACTATATGGCTTCCCAGAAGGAAACACAGAGGGAGACACTGTTTATCCAGTCAGCCTTGTGTGTGCATTGAAAGTCAACATGATTCCAAGGTGGAGGCCCATGAATTCTTCCCTGGTCACTCCCAGACGTCCAGGTCACCTTGAGTTACCTGGTCAAGTCCACATGGCACAGATGGGCCCATGACTGCAGTGCCAGTCAGTCCTCCCCGCTCCAAGTTCAGGGTACCTCAGGACTTCCCACATTGAGTTCCATCCAGAACTTACTGAGAACAACAAGCTCACATGTTGACCCATATAGGAGTTAGATGTTGGACAAAGTTGAGCAGAGCCACCATTGAGGGAGTCCTGGCACTGACTGGAGCTGCTAAAGTGTCTTTCCCTACTATCTACCTTTCCGGGAGTTCATTTCATAAATTCTCTGCCAAATCCTTCTTTCTTTTTTTTATTTTTCCTTAAACAGAAATGGCTTCCTTCCTTCCTTCCCTCCTTCCTTCCTCCCTCTCTCCCTCTCTCCCTTCTTTCTTTCTTTCTTTCTTTCTTTCTTTCATTTCTTTCTTTTGGTCCTTCCTTCCCTCCCTCCTTCCTTCCTTCCTTTCTTTCTTTCATTCTTTCTTTTCCTTTGTTCCTTCCTTCCCTTTTTTTCTTTTTTCCTTCCTTCCTTCCCTCTCATCTTCCCTTTTTTCTTTCTTTCTTCTTTCTCCCTCTTTTTTTTCAGGATACTTGGCTCTGGCAGTTGTTACTTAGTTTGGAAGGCAAGAGGAAGGTTAATTAGCTTTTGTGACCCAAGAACTCTCAGGGAAGATGTCAACTGATTCACTAATTGCTCCTCAAAGCTTGATATGGTTGGAGAGGCAGAGTCCAGGAAGCAAATACTAAACCAGTTGTGAGGTTGGCTGTGAATTCGACACAGCAAGGTGGCAGGGTGTTTATCTCCCTGAGAAGTCTGAGAAAATAATTCATCCTTCACATGGGTCCTTTCACCTGGTGGCCCCAGCCCAGCAAGTCATTGTGGATTTCAGGGCCAAGCTAGGACACCTTTGGGGACCAAGCCTCCAACTCAGTCATGGAAAGGAACAATCCCCCAAAACATATGTTTGTTGCATTCTCTTTACTGAGTCTATGAAATCAAGAAAGCCCAATGGCACTTTTCTCCACTTGTCAAAGGATACCAGGCAGAGACCTGAGAGATGCCAAACCAGCATTCCATGTCATCAGAACTCCAGCCTGTGGCATGCAAATCAGCAGCATCTTTGGGAACTTGTGAGAGATGCAGAATCTCAGGCCCCCACCCCAGACAAATGTGGATCCCAGCAGTCTGCATTCTCATAAGCTTTCCAGGTCACACTGGTGCATACCAAAGTTTGAGAAGTGCCATTCAGGACTACAGCCCTTCATGATGGTTGAAATCCTTGGAGAGAATAAACCCATTCCTCCACCCCTGACTCTCTATCAAACAAGATGCCAGCTGGTGATTCCAATAGAAAGCAAAGCTTCCATGAGATTCCACTTTGTAAATTGAGATTCATTGGTGATTTCCTTCAGCAGTTCCCAAATTCACAAAACAGGTGAATATTTTTTTCTTCCTGACCAGGCATGGCAGTATACTTTCCTTGATTGAGCATTTTGCACAAATTCACTAAGGCAGACCCACACACATTCCATGTCATTTCTTCCTCATTTGCACATAGCTCTCATCCCCCTCCCCTGCTGTCACCCTCCCTTGAATGGCCCTAACAACTTCTTCCCCAGTGGAGTCCTGTCTTTGGCATCAGGAAGTCTCAACAGTTGTGCTTGCCCTTGCTGGAGTGCAAGATTTGCATTCTATTCATGTGTATGTGAAATCCCCAAAATGCAGTCTCAGGAACAGCTGCTCCTGGGCTGTATTGCCAAGGATGGCATTAAGTTAGCAGCCACGCTAGTCAGGTAATAGTCTGTTTGAGTTAAAAGTGCAGTGGGCTGCATGTGGTGGTGCATGCCAGCTCCTCGGGAGACCAAAGCAAGGGATCACTTGAGTCTAGGGTTTCGAAACTAGCCTGGGCAACTTAGTGAGACCCTGACTCTAAACAAAATTGAAAAGTTAGCTGGGTATGGTAGCATATGCCTGTAGCCCCAACTACTCTGGGGGGCCAAGGCAGGAAGATCACTTGAGCCCAGGAGTTGGAGGCTGTAATGAGCTATGATTGCATCACTGTACTCTAGCATAGGGGGGAAAAATTAAGTACAGCAGGATATACACACACACTCCCTACAGGAAATTTTCTCTCAAGTCATTTCCCAAGTGGCAGGAGTAGCCCACCAGAGCCTGGACAGGAACTTTTGCGGGAAAAGAGAGCTGATTCAACTGTGGTTTGTTTGGAAACAGACAAGGGAAAAGGCAGGAGTTCCATGAGTGATGGGAGGTTGGGGACAGGATGGTGGGTCTTTGTCTAAATAATCTCATTTCATTTGACCACAGATGAAGTGGGATCAGAGGTGGAATCACTGTGAGGTTCCTGACATCCCTGGAGGCTTCTCCCCAGGCCAAGAAGAGCCCTAACCATGTGTCCATGCAGCCCTAGACATGTGTCCATGCAGCCCTAGTCACATGTGCATGCGGCTAGTCACGTGTCCATATGAGCCAATCATATGTCCATGTGACCCTAGCCATATGTCCATGCAACATTATTCATGTGTCCATGTGGCCCTAGTCATGTGTCCACATGGCTAGGGACGTATCTATGCAGCCCTAACCACATGTCTATGTTTCCCTAGCCATGTGTTCATGGGGCCCTTGTCACATGTCCATGGGCCTTAGTCATGTGTCGATGTGGCTCTAGTCACATATCCATGGAACCCTAGTCACATGTCCATGCAGTCCTAGGCTTTGCAAAATTTACAGTAGAGAAGATATTTTCACCACAGTTGGCTTGAGGCCACCATCCCGTTCTGTTCTGACTTCCCACCCCTCCAGCTTCCTTCACCCTGGGTGGTATTAGAGGGGCCCTGGCTCTTCTGAGACACACTTAGGGTAGGCAGCTGACTCGCACAAAGTCACTTTCACATAGAATGCCACAATGCTGGACATTCTGGGGCAGTGATACTTCGAGGAACAATCTGGCCTCCCTCTTCCACTCCCCCTTCCAGGGCCCAAGGCCAGATGAACATCCAGCCCCAGAGTAATGGTGGAGGAGGACACACAGGTGTACAGAGCTGGGAGCTTGTCTGTAGAAAATTCTTTTCATCATCAGACATGCTATTATAAAGAGTGAACTCAGTTCTCATTACCACCTAGTCAAAATAAATGCTCTCCCCTGTAAGGAATAATTCATAATGCGTACACAAATGTAAATGCACCATTTATTTCTTTTTGATGGGATGAAAAAGAATTCATTCGAATTCTTGTGTCTCTAAGACAAAAACTTGCACAACACCACAGTGAGCCTGTCTGTGTGTCAATCTGCATGTGGCCTGCTACTTGCTATCCATAATTAAAAAAAAAAAAAAAAACTTTTACCCAACCACACTAGGGGGAAGCAAGGATGATCTTTCCATTCTCTCTGTTGAAAACAATACCAGAACTCTTTGTCATAGGAAGAGACAGAATGGAGGCCGCAGAAAAATGCAGGAAGCAGTATGATACAATAAGATGCCTCATTAATACAAATATTCAAAAGCATATAGATTTTGTGATGTTTTAAAATTTATCAGCTTATAGGAATTAAACAGTGATCTTTCCTAACTGATTTTATGTGTGTGTAATTTTTTTGTTTGTTTTTAATTTAGAGCCCCAAACAACCTGGATCTTAATGGATTTATTCATTCATGTATTTGTTCAGCAGATACCAACTGAGACCACGCTACAGGCAGGCACTGGCAGTAAGGCAGCCAGCAAGGCCCATCTTGGGGAGTGACCGATCCATGGAGGACATAGAGAGTCAGCACCAACTCAATAAAGACACAGACAGCTGTAGACCTGCTAGCAATGTGAAAGAAATGAACAGGCCAGCAGGGGGTGAGGGGAAGGCTACTTTAGATGGGACAGGCAGGAGGAACCCGCTGAGGTGACCCTTAAAAAGACATGAGTGATAGGAAGGGACCAGGCAGTCTTAGCACTAAGAAAGAGTGCTCTAGGCAGAGGACAGCATATGCAAATGTCCTGAGGTTGTGCATGTGGGTGGGGGTCTTGCCATGTTCAGAGAAGAGAAATGAGACCAGTGGGATCAGATGGATGACAGTGAGGGGCTGGAAGGGTGAGTAGAGACAGACTGAAGGGACCTCAAGAAGCCAGCCTGTGTTGGCCCTCTGTCCTTGTGGCTGTGGTTAGAGACTGGCATGAACATTACACAAGGCAGGAAAAATGATTAAAGCTGATCAGAGACTTGCGTGTTCTCTGCCAGCAAACTTCCTGCCTCTTCCTTGGTCTGGTCTAATTACACACAAGCTCTCTGCCTGGCCAGTCACCCCAGAATTCATATATAAACCTAATATTCAGAAATGAGACTTACCAAGGGAGGAGGAAGAGCCTTTCAATTAAACATCTTTCATGGCAAGTGGAAAATGGGGCCCTTTAATGTCGCCTCCAGCTGGTGCCATCCAAAAGAAAACCAAGCAGAGATGCATGATGGTTGGGACACTTCCTCCAAATATCAAAGCTGAATAGATTCTTTTTCAACTTCAGAACGGCGATCCTGTAAACACCAGCAGCCAATGAATGTCACCGTTTCCTTCCTCCAGAGAGTTCTATAGAATCAGGGCCTTTGTATATATTTTTAGGCCAAAGAATTTGCATTTTTCTTGTTTCTCTTTGGAAACGGTGACTCAAGTCTTTTGCTGGTCTTGTCCTCAAAGAGCAGGGGAATGGCTCCTCTTGCTATATGGACTGAGTATTTCGAGGGGAGGGCTGGAGGGAGAAGCTGTACCTTATCTCTGTCTTTTCAGCTGCTTGAAAATCAAAGCAGGACACTCGCAGTGGCCCTTCCCCCGGCATCTCGGGGTGTCTGACACGCGTCATCTAAAGACCCCACTGTGGGTGCCGTGTGGTCAGTGCAGACCTGACCACAGGGAAAGAAGTACTTCAGACAAGAACACGTGGCCCTTCTTCATAAGGAACTTGTGACCACGGAGGAAAACATTTGTGGCCTGGGTCTTCAGTGAGTGCCACAGAAGGAAACAGGAGAGGAGGTCTCCAACCAAGCCCAGCCAGAGCAGGAAGGTATGTGCATGGGAAACGCTATGTACAGCAATTACAGCTCATGGGGAGTGTCCCTGGTCTTCATGGCCATCCCTCCCATAGACCTGGAGCTCCAAAAAGGTAGGGGGCATGTGTCATTTGATTCAGCATGGTTTCAAGTGCCCCATTCCTCCCTCAAACACACACAGTGCCCAGCATGTGGTAGGAAGTCAGGAGCTGTTGAATGAATGGTTGCAGGACGCAGGATGAATTCACAGGGTTGTGGATCAGAGCAACACCCACGGTGCCCTAGTTCCTGAAGCACCTACTGACCACAGTTCCTTGGTGTCTTTCTCCAAGAGCATATGACAACGGAGGGACCGGGGCTAGCTCTGAGTACAGACACAAGTGGCATCAACACACATAGTCAAATGGCAATCCAATGTCTCCTCTTATTCAGACAAATCATCATGAGCAATCCAAGATCTGGGGAGAGAAACTGAGATTCTCAACATGGGACACCCGTTGGATAGAGGACAGAGAGACACAGGTCGGTGGGGCCTGGAACCCACACAACAGCCAGGAACCAGGAGGGAAGCAGCTCGCACTTTCCCCTGGAAAGGGAAATAAATGCACTGCCCACCCACAGGTGTCTACATAAAGTCAGGAGTCCTCTCATGTCAGCAGGGAAGCTGGGAGGCCACACACACATAGCTCCTGGGCTTATGGGAGTTCTTCATTATTTATCCTTCCTTGCTAAGCACGTTGCCGGACATTGATTTGGCTACTGCAGTCAGAATTGATCGGAAACAGAGCCTGAAAATCCCTCCTTGCCTAGTCACCGCCTGCTTCACTGATTGTAGAGACTTCACAGAAAAAGAGCCTGGAGATTGTAGCTGAGGTCAGAGTATTTCCCATCGAAGGAATGTAAGGCCCAGGCACAGCCTGTGTGCAGCCCTGTACCTGTGGAGGCACTTGTCTTTCCCTCTGTGTTTGTGCTGAGTCTTGCCACGTGCCATGTACTATATATTGCAATTCAGGGATGAGACATCCACATAGCCCACCTAGCATGGAGACTGTTTGTGGCAAAGGGACCAGCAAGGAGCCAGTGACAGCAAGTGCATGAAATGACTGCAGCTTGGATAAGGCCACGAAGGACAGAGGACAGAGCCAGGGAATCACAGAGTGTCCAGTCATGGGAAGCCATGCCTGTAATCCCAGAGCTTTGGGATGCCAATGCAGGAAGAGTGCTTGAGGTCAGGAGTTCAAGATCAGCCTGGACAATATAGTAATCCTGTATAACTCTGTTTCCACAACAACAAAAAAAGAATCACAGAGAAAGCCAATGTAGAGGTTGGGGTACCATAAAGGCCTCTCTGGAGAGGTAGTATCCAAGATGAGGCCTAGGGAAGAGGGAGAGGCATGGTGGACAGGCAGGGGATTTTTAGGAGTGGGACAGCACATGCAAAGGCCCTGTGGGGTGGGGAGACCACAGCCCACTGAAGGGTGAACAGTGTAACAACAGCCTAGGGGCGGAGCTAAGTGGCCTGGGACTGGTCAGGACCAAGGCCCCAGAGGTAGGATACAGAGACACCTCTTTGATAGGAGGCTTGGGGAACAAAAGGGGAAAGGACATGCAATGCCTTTAAAGCTGTCCTCAAACATCACATCTTCAGAGGGCCTGCTGTGGGGCTTCGGAGCAGGCCTGTGTCTGGCTGGCTGCTGAATATTTCATGCAGCCTCCTTAGCCGGCCCAGCAGGCCCCTCGGTGCCGGCCATGGGCTCGCCCTTCATGCATTATTGACAGGCCCTGCATTATTGACAGGCCCTGCATTAATGCCCGATCACCATCCATCCTGATCTGTCACCCATTAGCATGAGCAAATAAATATACATCTCCCGGAGCCCTGAGCCCCAGCCCAGGCCTGGCCCAGCACCCAGCACTCCACTTTCTCTAATCACCGGAGTCTGGGCTGGAGGGTGGCAGACCACCTGTTGTGTGAGAAGATTCCAGAACCGCCTGTGGATTGGATTTTTCTTCCCCTTCTAGAATTTTTACCTTAGAAATTCATCATTCCCTTCTTTCCCTTTTGGGTGACAGACAGTTCTTTCATGTACTGCTGAGAAGATAATTCAGAATTCTGTTTATTCTAATGCGGTTCAAAATGTCTGTGACTAGCATCTGAAAATAGTTCTGCATGTTAAACACTGGCAGCCCGAAAGCTCTTGCAGCCTGATTCTCACCAACCCGGGTCTGCCAGCCAATGCTTCAGTCTGTCTGTCTCTGCATGAAAAGCAGTGCCTCTGTCTCAGGGTTTTCAGGGTGGGGATCCCTGGGATGATTTGGGGGAGGCAGGGGAGTCATCAGCTGACCTGCATTAATGATGTGTGTTCTATGTGTTAAGCTCTGTGTTAGGACCCAAGGCTACAGCAGGGAAGGGGCCAGACAAGAGCCCTGTCCTCATGTAGGCTTCAGTCTGATGGGTGCAAAGATAGATGCTAGAGAGAGGCATTCACAGACAATCACCATGGTGACAGGGCTTCCATCCTAGGTGCTCCTTTGACTCTTTCCATTTTGGAAAGTGATGGGGGCGCTAGAACCAATATGGCTCACAGGGGTGTGAGCGTGTGGGAACAAGGAAGGTGGGAAGCAGAGAGGTAGAGGGGGTTGGGGAGAGGCCTGGAGCAAGAGAGTTCAAAGCACCCACCAGATGCATCATCAGTAGAGGTGTGAGCACCTGGGGCAAGTATCAGGAGAAGAACAAGTTAGGGGTGGACACATCAGGAACACAAGGGCCAGGTCTGGCAGTCGTAGCTGGAATATAGACCAGGAGATCTGGGAAAACACTTGTCATAAGATCAATGACCAAATTCAGCTCCCAGGTGGGTCTGGAGCATGGAGGAAGGTGGGCAGGGAAGGCCAGATCCCTGCACCAGTCACAAGGCCCTGTGGTGTAGCCCCGCCCACTGTATAGTGTGGCCCCACCCACCTCTGCAGCCTTGTTTCCTGCCATTTTCCCCTTACTTTGTGCATTCCCAGCCACAGAAATCTTCTTGCAATTTCTTGAATTCCACACTCCCCCTGCCACAATGCCTTTGCTCATGCCATCCTCTCTTCTGGAAACACTCATCCTTTCTCTCCACTCTCTGAGCAATCCACACTTCCTCCAGGAAGGTTTTCCTACCCTCTCCTTCCCCAAGACTAGCTCAAATCCTATTAGTTGCACTTACTACTCCAGGCACCACATCTCCCTGGTGTTTATTTCTGTTGAAATTTTACATAGATCGATATATTTTAAAATAATTATTATGTTACATTTAAGCTCCCTGAATGCAGGCAGGGACCATATCTAGTTTTGTTCAACGTGGAATCTGTGTAACAGGAGTGAAGTCAATATTTTTAAAAAATAAATGTGGAAACAAGTGAAAGTAAAACTCAGGCCACAGAAGAATTGGAGGTTACCAAGCCCAGCAGTGGGGTGGATGAGAGACAGAGAAGTACTTTCATCCCTTGATCCCAGCCTGAGCTTTTCCTCCTACGGCTTGGACCAGAACAACTTCAATGAATTTAGGAAAACTAAGTCGAACAGTTGGGTGTTGTATCCCCAAACCACTAGGTAATGCAATGCTTGGACTGAACTTGCTTCATAAATAGCTTGAATATAGAAGTCAGCATCAACATGCAGAGAACGTGGCCCCCTAGTCCCTGAGCACACACTCGATTGCATTCTGGGCAAACTTCTCCTGGTGCCATGTGGCTAGGATGCACACATCGAAGCTGTGGAGCACCTCTGTGCCTACTCAGTTGATGCCTTTCTTATTCTGCTCAGACATTTGGGGAATATCCCACGCATGACCACACAGAGGGGCAACCCCGAGAAGGAGCTCCTTAGCCAGTGTCCAGCCTCCATCACCTCTAAGGGTATGCCAGGATAGAGCATAAGGAACCAGACTGCCTGGTTCTGGTCTGCTGTAAGCCTGGAGTTGCCTGCAGTCTCCAAAGCTCAGGACCATTGAGCTCTGTGGCAATGCAAAAGTCCATCAAATATTTATTGTGTTAAATATCAATATGCCCCCCAAACCTAGTGGTGACTAATGGAGCAGCAGAAACTTTCAGAGTGGGATCTGCTAGGAGATGAGCTGCCAGTATGAATGGAGGGTGCTGTAGCCAGTGGCTCCCAAGATACTTCTAAAGAAGTATCTCACACTACTGGGGGTGAAAAGGAAAGGGATAGGAGCATCAGTGTAGTTGGTGTCCTTCTATTTAGGTCTGCATTCCCCATGCACCTTCCTATCAATATGACCAAGTCTAGATGTAATGATGAGAGCTCCATTGCAGTGGTGGCTACTCCCATCCTGTTTCTGGACTCACCATTACTCAGGGCAGAGATTTGCCTGAGCCAGACACATGAAAAAGACCTTCCTCTCAAACTTTCCCAGGGTCTGGATGCCTTTATGGTTGTGAGGACCTGGCAGGGCCAGTGGGGCCACTGGAGAAAAAAATATCCAGCAGCTTTTCTTTACCAGCCAGCCCCAGAGCCTTTTTAAGCTGACTTCCAGTTTATATCTACCTCCCCTTCATTTTACTGCCAATCTAGAAATCTCTCTCCTTCTGTTGTCAGGGATTGCATATAGCCAAAGCTTAATTCTCATTGATAACTAAATAGTTAAGTAAAATAAACATGCATGAATACATGCATAGATGAGTAATGAATGAACAAAGACTGGTAAATATATGAATGGGAGGATGAATGAGTGGGAGAATAGAGGAATAAATGGATGGATAGATGGGGAATGAATGGAAGGTAGAATGGGTATATGGGAAGATCAATTGATGGATGGCCAGATGGAAGACAGACAGATGGACAAATGGACAGATGGATGGATGGATGGATGGTTGGATGGAGTGATGGATGGATGGATGGGAGAATGGGTTCATGAGAATGTTGATGGATGGATGGCTGATGGATAGATGGATAATGGATGGATGGATGAATGGATGGATGGAAGAATGGGTGGATGGGAGAATGGATAAATGGGTGGATGGGAGAATTGATGGATGGATGGGAAGATGAATGGGCGAATGGATGAATGGATGGGAGGATGGATGGATGAAAGAATGGCTGAGTGGGAAGATGGATGGATGGATAAATGGGTGGATGAATGGGTGCGTGGGTGGATGAATGGATGGATGGGGGGATGGATAGGAAGATGGATAGCTGGGTGGTTGAATGGATGAATGGATGGATGAATGGATGGATGGATGGGTACTTGGGTGAATGGGAGGATTTAAGAATGATGGGTAGATGGATGGATGAATAGAAAGAGGAAGAAGGAAGAATGGAAGGATGGAAGGAAAGAGGGAAGATAAATGGCTGTTTCAGCCTCCTGAAAAACTTTGGCCAGTCCTGCATCAGTATCTGTCAGCTGAAAATAAACTGAAAGCCAATCTTAATCTTTGAACTACAAGCCAATCTTAATCTTTCCAATGAAACAATTTTTATTACAGACCAGCTAAATACCGGAATTGTCTAACATAGATAAAGGCACAGTAAAACTTCCTCCTTCAATTTATTCAAGCTTTCATGATTTTTTCTCTTCCTCTCCCCTCTGCTTACTCAGGGCTCTGATGAAGTGTCATCTACTCAGAGATACCTTTCCTGACCACATGACCTAAAATACCAGCCAATGTTAGTGCACTGTTTATTTTTTTTTTTAGAATTCATGAGGTTCCCTGCGATTATGC
Organism: Carlito syrichta; assembly: GCF_000164805.1. Classification (NCBI taxonomy): domain Eukaryota; kingdom Metazoa; phylum Chordata; class Mammalia; order Primates; family Tarsiidae; genus Carlito; species Carlito syrichta. Next base: position 167,489 of record NW_007258922.1, on the reverse strand, counting down.
TGTCTCTTAATTTGCCATTGTTCATTGTGTGTCTTTCCTGCTGTCAGTGAAGGTGGGGTTTTCCCATTTCTTATTCCTTCTGTATCTACAGCTACTGTCCTGATAAGTACCTGGTAAGTGGTGGTAGACAACATAGGTCTGCTTATTAAAAACATGCATGAATACTGCCTTGGTGTAAGATTGTTAGTGTTTATGGTCTAGAGATCTGGGTAAGATCTAGTTCTTCTACCTATCATCTGAGTGACCTTAGAAAAAGCCATTTTGTGTATGTGTGCTTCCGAGTGCTGTGATAGGTGCTATGGATACAGCTAGGAGTGAGACAGAAATGGCCCCTTCCTCAAGGAGATCAGCTCACAGATGCTGTGAACACTGGTTTCCTTGAGTGGCAATAATAATTATTACCTATGTATTTATGGTTTGGGAGGGTCAGATGAAGTGATGTTGTGACCACACTTACAATCAAGGCATTAGACTAATATTGTATATGAAAAGAGAATAGCAATGAGGACTCTTGGGTTGCCAGTGACAGAAACAGGCTCTGACCAGCATGAGCAGAAATTCAACTTGATGTGCAGAGACTTGTGAGTTTACAAGATGGTATAAAGTTTGAGAATCCAGATGCTTCTGGAGGCAGAGCAGCAGGGGTCTTTTAATTAACTCACTAGACAACTTCCCCTTAATGAATGAATGCTGGACACTTTTTCCTTCCCTTTTATTTCTACTCAGCTCAAGAGAACAAGAGGACATGACTTGCCTTCTGGCCAGCTCTGAGTTGGAGGGACTCTGGTCATTCAGATGACCTCAGTGGAAAGAGTGCTAGTTTTCTCAAGGAAATCGGGGCACTGTTGTGCAAAGAAGAGGGGATTGGGAGCAGAATGTTAGAAAACAGCTGCACACTGCTGAAATTATGTCAAACTAACTCTTCTTGCCAAAAGTTCTGTCAAAACATTCATTTTCCCACAATCTTTGGTATGGGTCTTGATATAGGATTATAGAACATTATTAAACATTGGAGCAACAAGTTTATATCTGGTTATATTTTTCCCATTTCAAATTTAATTAAAGCTACAGAAAATACAAAGCTCTACTGGGGGTGTGTGTGTGTGTGTTGTGTGGGGGGGGGGCGGGTAGTTTCTTGGAAGAAACCTAGGAAGTTCCACATAAAAGCTAGTGGCAGGAAGAATATCCCTGATCAATACTGGAAGCTCAGATGCTGAAAAAGAGTGAGAAGAGAGTCATACCTGGCTACATAAAAACTGAGAACTTTTACATGGCAACAGCCTTTATAAACAATGCCAGTAGATAAATAAAGGATTAATTTAAACATCTGCCACACACATTAGGCAATGGGTTAATAGCTATAATATGCACAGAACTTTTACAAAAATGACAAGAAAAAAGAAACAGTAGAAAAGGAACAAAAGAATTTGAATAGGGAGTTCACAAGAGTACTGTATATCCCAATGGTCAAAAAGCATGTGGAAGAAAAAATTTGAAACTCTCAAGTCATTGGGAAAATGCAAATTACAGTTACAATGAGCTATTTCTTTACACCCATCAAACTAGCACTCATTTAATAGGGTAATAGCACCTATAGCTGATGGGGACTCAAGGGGAAGAGAGCTTTAATGACTCCTCATGACTGCCAAACACAGTTGCACCCCAGTAATGAGAAGATGACTGCAGCTGTTAACTCCAACGACAAATATAAGTGTAGCAATGTACCTCAAATGTCTACTCTTACTTCCCATCCCCATTAATGTGGATTGCACATTTTGAACTTTGATCATTTGGGAGGAAGTAATCGGCATATTTCAAGGACCATGCATATTTGTGAAGTCACTTCTTTTGCTTTGGATTTTTCAGGGCATGCTTTTAGAGACTATTTCCATTGGATGGTAGGCCAATCACTGCAAACTTTTTCATGACACCAAGGATAATGATAACATGATATAAGGAAAATCAGATCCCCTCAGCCCCAACCCACCATGCTCATTCTCTCTGGAGCAGATCAGGTGTTTGGAGCTTCTTCCTGGGTTATGGTGACCTGAGTCTTCACTGTTTACCCTTGCAGCAAGACCTGTGGAGTAGGAAAGGCATTTGGTGGGTTCGCTTCTCCCTGCACCATCAACTTTTCCCTCCACTGGCCAGGCTTCTTCCACTTTCAACATGTTGATATTCACATCAATCCCCAAACCTCCGAACCTACTCTTTCCCCAGCACAGTACTACCTGACTTCTCATCGCTTCCAGACTTTGCAAAGAAGGAGCCTTCACGTGCTCTCTGCTCTCAGTTCTTTCTGCTCACACATCCATCACTCTGCACACCTTGACCTCATCTTTTCACAGATTCACACCAATGCTCACTGGTAGGCCACCTGCAGTCCCCTGTTGTCTACAGGAGTGTTCATTCCCCCATCGTTGTTTTATTTGATTTTCAAAGCATTTGGTCCAAGAGAATGGCTTATTCATCACTGTCTATATCACATGTCTTACCAAGCACTCAGAATGCACTAAATTACTGTTGACTGAATGAATGAATACGCAAAGGAATAAATATGAGTATCCATGGAAAGGAACAGAGAAATTCCAAACAAAGATACTGGATATATTTCCTCTAACTAATGTAGAATAGACTATTGGGAGTCTCTTTACTTAAGTGACATTTTAAAAATGACTTCATATTTCTACCCATGGTTACCTGAAAAAAAAAAGTGTGTAAAAGAAATCACTCTGAGGTCATCAATACAGAAGTTTATTCTGACCCTGTTACAAAGCACTGCATATTTTCACAATTAATTCCATAGTACATTTACTCTGGCTGAAGTTTACTTTAAGAAATATGCTATAGGAAAAATCAGAAAGACAGGTTATGAGATATCTACAACTTTACAGTCCCATTAGAATGATGGATGTGTCTGTCTGTAGAAGCCAAAAGCCTGGTGTATGAACTAACTTTATCAAGACATCCGCTCTTCATCTACCCAGCCATCCATTCATTTAAAAGATTTATCTAGGGAGCAAGGCAATGAAATAGGAAGAACCACACAATGGACAATAAAAAGAATTAAAATTTACTGTGTAAGGTGTGACAACAGCTAGAGGGGAAAGAGGACCAGAGAAGAGAGTTGTAGGATGTGCAGTGATTGACAGGGTGCCCAGAAATACCCTCACTGGGAAGATGACATCTGACCAGATGGAAGAAAGGGCAGAGGTCAAGTCAGAAGCCTCATCTGGCAGTGGCAAGACTGAGCTCTTGTCTTGTTCTCCCAGGACCATATGCTGTGCCTGCTGTGTTTGTAGTCTTGAGCTTTATTCCCACCAGTCAAATAACCCCTGCCTCCTGCTATCACCTGTGTGGATAACTCTCCAGTTTCTGTGGGTAGTTCTCCAGTTTCTGTGGGGACTAGGATCTTCCCTGAAGTTCTGCCACTGGCATGGGGCACTGTCATCTCATCAGGTCCTTGCCACCTCCTTCCTCCAGGTGTTGGATACTGTTTCCTTATGCTCTGCGACCGACTACAAAACTAAAATAAACAGCCTGACCACAAAGGATCAAAGCAGGACCCATTTGACTTTGTTCTCACTTTGATTACTTCCAGAACCTTCTAGATAAGACGACCAGGCTTCTTGGCTGTGTCCATTTTTACACTTCACTGTGCATCACTCAGTCTACATTTGAGACTTAGACAAAGTGAGCTGGTCTCTTTTCCACCTTCCTCTCTTACACAGTCCCAAAATGAAGGAAGAAAGACACCCCAACATGCCTCACCTCCCAGTCTCCTTGTAATTACTCAAGCTTCCCTTAGGAGTATGCACAACCAGTCATCACAGCCTGACAAGAAAGCACGATTGTTCTATTTCCAGATGGGGCAGAGTGGAGCCAGGTAGCTTACCCAGGTTGGCATGGGTAGGAGGTTTTAGAGGCAGAATGGGGACTCAGACTCTGGACTCCAGGTCTTCATGCCTAACCACCATGCTACCTTGCTGGAAGCAGAAACGCCTCTCCCTGTGGGTTATTGTATCCTTTGTATGTGGCACATAGTGCCTGGCACACTATAGCCACAATATCAATATTTGTTGATTGAAAGAAAGGAGGGAGGGAAGAAGGTAGGAAAAACACAGAACAGGACCTGGAGAGGTATCAATCCTGCCCAGAACTGGAGACACATCTAAGCCAAGAAATCCAGAAAAATGCTTCTGGGTCTGCCCATATATGAGTCAGATGCATAAGGCACTCATAACTTGTCCCCAGATCATAAAAGCTGGGGGTCATCTCCTTCCATGTTTGAATTTCAAGCATTAAACTTGCATGCATAATAACTTCTGCCAGATACTCACAGGTGACAGACTTACAGCTCACTTCTTTAAGGAGGGCGTACCAGTCCACATCCCCAGGCCACCTGCCAGGCTGGCATTCCACTCTATATTTTTTACCACTGAGCAATTCCAAAGGAACCATGGTGCTGCCAGAGAGCTGTTTCGAGATGCTTCCTTCAGATTTGGGTCCTAATCTCTCCATCTACAGGTGCAGTGCATGGAATCAGATAGTCCAGGGTGGAAAAGCTCCGCATTGTGGAGAAGGGTCACCATATGCCACTTTCTGACTCCCTGTCCATGGCACTGGAGAAAGGAAAATGCTTATGAGGGCCAAAGCCCTTCCCAGCAAGATCCAACAAGTCCCCATGGCATAGGTTCCACTCATACACCCTCTTAGAAGACTTTAGTGTTAGAGAAGCAACCCAAAAATGGGAGAGAGCGACCTCCATGGTCTGGAGGTGGACCACCGTGAGACCTCTGGAACTGAGGTAACGTTGGAGAAGAAAACTTCTCTCTTAACCAAAAAGAGTGAAACCTGCTTAAATACAGGTCTAATGCTGGGAGCTGAGAGCTTCCACATACTATCTCTCCCTTTGTGATCCATGCAGAGACTAGATTTCAGGTCAAGGAGCTGGGTTCACATCAGTCTCCCCACCTCCTTGATCCAGCAATCTGATCTCAACTTCCTCATCTCAGACTGGGAATAGTAATAGGTAATCCAGAGTAATTTAAAAATTTAAATGAGAAAATGATTGTAAGTGTGAGTTCATCACCACTGTGGGAACACATTATCTTAGCTGATATACACAGCAGTGCAAACTATTCATCCAGGTGACCCTTGAACAACAAGGAGTTTAGAAGCACCAACCCTCTGCACAATCGAAAATCCACCTGTGACGGTTTATTCCCTCAAAGTTCAACTACTAATGGCCTACTGTTGACCATTATTGTCTTAGTGATGACATAAACAGTCAATTCACACATATTTTGTATGGTGCATTACATACTATATTCTCATAATAAAGTAAGCTGAAGAAAATAAAATGTTATTAAGAAAATCATCAGGAAGAGAAGATGTGTTTACTCCTCATTAAATGGAGGTGAGTCTTCATTATCTTCATGTGGAGGAAACTGAGGAGGTCAAGAGAGAGGAGGAGTTGGTCTTGCCATCCCACAGGTGTTAGTGACAGAAGAAAATCCATATGTAAGTGGCCCCACGCAGTTCAAATGCATGTGGTTCAAGGGTCAACTGTAATTGCTTTTCAATTCACAAGATCTTGAAGAAAATCTACATTTCAGGATAGCATATCTTTGACACCTCTGATTCACTCATTTATCTTTTCAATAATGTCAGAGCAGACCTCGGATTCAGAGGTTTTGATAATTAATAATACTGAAGATATATTTGCATTTTATTGTATTAATCATTTCTGTTATCTCCTATTCATACAAATGACACTGGTTTTCCATCTATGGTCCTGGTCCCTTTTAAAATAAATATGTTTCAACTTAAAAAGTCAACTAAGAGCAGACAATAAGTAGATCATAGTAGAGATGATACTTAGAAATGGCAACATCAAAGTAGATATGGCCAAACTCCCTGGAAGGAAGTGGCCAAGGCTGGACACACACTGATGCTGGTGACATATTTGGTACAGCACGTGACACGTGGGTCATGAGAAAATGATTGTAAGCATAAGCCCATCACCACCATGGGACCACATTATCTTAGCTGATATACACAGCAATGCATAGTGTTTATACAGTTGACCCTTGAACAACAAGGGGTTTAGAAGCACCAACTCCCTACACAGTCGAAAATCCATGTCTGACTTTTTATCCCCTCAAACTACTAATGGCCCACTGTTAACTGGAAGCCTTAGTGATGACATGAACAGTCAATTCACACATACTTGAATGTCACTGGTGTGTGTTTGTGTGTGTAGGGAGAGAGCAGGAGAGGACCAGGACCAGATGCTGATGGGCTGCACCAGGACCAGATGCTGATGGGCTGGGAGGATTGGATGGCCAGGCACCCAGGCAGCTGTTGCCCTCCTGGAGCTGCAGCACCTGTGATTGGAATGTTCCCTAGCAGGTCCTAGTGTGGGGGTTTCATGGTGCAGAATTGGCCCTGGGTGGGCCTGGCTGGAAGAAGGAACTCGGCAGAGTTATCCCCACTGCTTTGGCTATTTTCACGTTCCCATTGGCAGCAGGTCCAGGGAACCATGGATGCCCATCCAGCTACATTTCCACCTCCATACCCTAGGATGGGCATGCAGAGAGGCAACTGAGCTGGTGGCCACAGAAGCAGCAGCTTCTTTCTGGATCACAGATCCAGAGGGGTGTTCCTACAGGCATTGACTGGGGGTGGCTTCCTGATCCTGAACCCTTGGAGACATCTTGGCTGTGGAAGTCAGTGTTGCCCTAGCAGACCTGCTGTGCAAGGCTCTGAAGGGCATAGGGCCCAGCCCCACCCCTCCACAGCATGTGCAAGAATGACTTGAAAGTGTGTGACTTCCCAGTCCTGAGTCCCTTCCTGCCTGACCCTGCACAGGTGACCCTGACAGGCACCCCTACCCTCTATCTCATACATGACTGGCTGAGAAGGGGAAAATTTGCCACAAACATGTCTGGGACTGGATTATTTCCGCAAGGCCAGGAGTGCATGATGGTGGGTGATGTCTGACCTGTCCCTTTACTGCTACAGAAACTCCCTGTGTAGAGTTTTTTCATCTTCCCATGATGTCCCCCAGGCAAGCCCAGGCTAACTAAAGTCACCAGGAGTCATGTCTTCATTGCACACCTACATAACTAGCAAGCATCAACTGTGCTCTTCCCTCCATCCTTGTGGTGTGAGTGGAAGATCATGGAAAACACTGGATCTTCTTTCATAGTGACTTTTCTAGCTTTAGCCTAGAAATATTTTTAAAAGGGCAAAATGTTGTTGCACAAAGAAAATGCACATGAATTAATGCTCTGAGTAGACATCTTGGATCTTTTGTGCCTGTCACCAATCTTCATCCCCCTCCTCATGTAGACAACATGCAGAAGGGAGGTGGGGAGGTGGCAGTGGGAAGTCCCATAGAAATCCTTGCAAAGAAAGACATTGGACAGCTGCATCAGAAGGATTATTCCAGAGACTTGGCATCTGGACACACAGTGTGGATGAACTCATTATCCATTATATTTCAACTTCCAATGGCCAGCCCAGTGCCTTGTGTACAGGAAGTGTCCAATCAGTATGTGGGAATGAGTGAAATAACTGATAATCAATCATCTAGAACCCTGGCTTACTGCTAGACACACAGGACATCAGATGACCTTAAATGTCACACTTGAGTCCCCTTGGTCTAAACATGTGGTCAGAGTTTCAATAAAGAAAGAGAAGCAGAAAAAGAGAGGAAGAGAAAAAGAAAGCTATGTCTGAACTAGAGAGGCAAATAGGCATTTAATTTTTTAACGCTATCAGAATCACCCTGGCTCTCCCCTGTCTGGGCCGTGCTTTGATTAACTTTTCCAGGACAAATCTATGGAAATGCCCTACCGCACTCTGCCCAGTCTATTCAATTTCTGGGGCGACCACAGCCCTGACTCCACCAGGTCAGATCCGTAATTATAACTCCTTAGGTGGGAGTCTCTGTGGCAGCAGCTGCTGCAAATGCATTCACCAAGCAATGCGATGTGATGTATTTCCACTCGCATTTGTTTCTTGTTGCAGTTTCTATCTGGAAGGAAGGCTTGACTGTTCATTTTGGTGGGAGAACTCAATAGAAAGTTAATTACCGAAAAGAAAGAGAAAGAGGAAGCCTGGAGACTCTCCAGGCCATTTCTTCCAAAACACATTTCACAGCAAATGGAAGCGACCAAGAGCGGCCCGGTGGCATCCAGACACCTTTAACAAGGGAAAGAGGTGCGAGGGGGACTCGGAGAAGTGCCAGATCTTGCCAATTCTACTCGTTAGAAGGGATGGTGAGGACGGGGAACTGGCTGCTTCTCACATGCTCATCATTAAAGCGCTGTAACGTATTTTGGGGGGTTTTTTGTTTTCCATTTTTCCTTCTGTCTTCTCACTCTAGGAACTGCAGGGGCAGAGAAATCTGGCTGTTAGTTTTCAATATAATTGGACTGGGTTGCGGTGTGGGTAATATCCTCCTCCCTGGCACCGGGGGGTTTATCTGGAAGCGACCGCTGCTCTGGCAGGGCCAATGGGAACTCTGTAAATATATTTTCTCTCCAGGGAAGCGGTGTGCTTTTGAAGGGCTTAATGACAGATACAAAAGACTGCACAACCAAGGAAAGGGCCCAGCCATGCATTGGCTCCCGCTCCCTCCCTTCCACTTTCTCTGGATAATACGGAGGTTTTAAATAGTGGCAGGAAATCCACATGACTGCGGTTACCACTGTAAGCCATGTTCTTCATTGGGGAGGGGCAGCAAAATAAATGTGATTGTTCATATTTGTTGCAAAAATGGAGTAGTGAAAATATCAAAGGTAGAGAACTGTCCACTCATTTTTTAAATGCTCTGAGTGGGTACCCTCAATGCTTTTGCTGCCTGTCACCAATCTTCTGTACCCCTCCTCATGTAGACAACGTGCAGAAGAGAGATGGGGAGGTAGCAGAGGGAAGTCTTGCAGAAATCCTTGTGAGGAAGGACTTTGGACAGCTGTATCAGAAGGACACAGAGACTTGGCATCTTGACACTCAGTGTGGGTGAACTCATTATACTTCAACCTCCAATGGCTAGACAAAAGATGCTCAATTAATATGTGGGAAGGAACGAAATAACCAATAACCAATAATCTGGACCTCTGGCCTAATGCTAGATGCACAGGAAATGAGATGACCTTAAATGTCACACTTGAGTCTTCTTGGACTAAACATGAAGGAAACCAGAAACTGTTTCCAAGTTGTTACTTGTCATCAGTGAGTCCTCTTTGCAACAAGACATGGAGGTTCACCTTGAACCAAACTCTGTTGCAAGGTTGACACCTACCAGCTCCAATCCTTCTTGGATAATTTGCCAAGTTTTCCAGTGAATAAGCTCCTTACTAGCAGCAACCATCGTCTTTACATTGACTGTCTCTCACCCCATTCAATGTCTGAGCAACAAGCAGGAGTCACATCTTGCCTTGGGTTATTCCAGCCACTCTCTGTATTTTTAATGTGTTTGCTTTCCTTTGCTAAAATGAACTAATTGAAGTTAGTTGTCTTCATCTACCATGCTGTTCTCTCTACCCCATAACCACCCCTCCTTCATGGTCCACCAAGCTCCACCAACCGCATTACAACCCTACATTAAGAAGACTTCCCTACGTGACAATAAACTGAAGCGAATAAAAGTGCATGTTCTGGCATCAGCAGGACCAGGTTGGAAACTTAAACATCTACATATTGGCCCTGTCACCTGTTCCTTTTGCTATTATTCTCACTCATTTATCTTCACTGACTCTGAAACTTTCCAGCTCAAGCCTTCCTTTGGCATAGCTTACAAAGGTCCTTCACTCATAGTTTCATGTGTCCAGCTGAGTGAGGAGAGAGCCACTGAAGTGTGGGAAGCAGAAGGATATGATCTTACACATCTCTCAACAGGTTCACCCTGGCTGCTGTGTAGATAAGGAGGTGGAGGCAGGGACAAAGGCAGGAGCAGGAAATCCAGTTAGGAGGCAATGCAGTTCTCCAAGTAGAAGTCATGTAGAAGCCATGTACATGTAGAAGCCACGTAGAAGTTCTCCAGACAGAAGCCAAAAGTCATACATGTTGGATTCTCAAAATATTTTGACAGTTGAGCTGAATAGCATCCTGATGGATTCAGTATGAAATGTCAAAGAAGGATGAGTTGAAGATGACCCATGTTTTTGGTTGGAGCATCTAAAAGGACAGTGTTTAAACTAACAAAGATGGAAAAGACTTTAGGAGATAAAGTTTTGGGATGAGAGGTGCACTCCAGGCATGTCAGGTATGAAAGACTTCTAGATATCAGCTTGGAAATATGGATAGTATTTAATATTGAAATGATGACATAGCCAAGGACTGAATGTGAACAGATGGGACATCTGTAGACTTAGCAATGGGATGTTCTCATTTTTAGTAATCGGGGATTTGAGAGAGAGCCAGTAGAATGAAGTAAATCTTAGAAGGACTAGCCATGGAGTGAGTTAGAAGGAAAACTAAAAGATGAATGCCTCCAAAGCCAAACTGAGGAAGTCTTTCGAAAGATAGAAGTAATTTTCAATGCCCAGTACTGTTGAGAATAGATCACTAGATTTAAAAAAACACAAGTCATTGGAGAGCTTGATGAGACCTACCTAAGTATAGGGTAGGAATGAAAGTGTAATCATAGAGATTCTTGAGAGAATCCGGAAGAGAAAGGTGGAGGCAATGAAACTTGAGACCACCTTCTATGTGCTTTATTATAAAGGAGTGTAGAGAAATCAGGTAATGAGTAAAGGGGAATCGGAATCAAGGGAGATTTTTGGTGTTTGTGTATTGAGATAGGAGCAATTTCTGCATATTTTACAAGATGAAGGTCATGCAATGCTGAAGAATATGCCAAAGAGAAAACCAGAGTAGGGGAGCGGTAATTGAGATGGTAGAAGGAGTGAACTCCAGGGCACAGATGGAAAGGCTGGCCTCTGAAGATCTCAGGGCTTAGACGAGTACACAAGAAGAGAGGCTAGCCTCTGAGAGTCCTCCCTGCAACACAAAAAGGCACAGTCTCAGGGCCCAGATGAGTGCATGTGGTGACTGGAAAAATCAAAACTCTTTGTTTTCTTAGTGAAACCAGAAACAAGGTCAAGAACTAGAAATGGATGCAGTGGAGGAGGTGTGGTGGCCCTGCCTGAGTGCAGAAAGAAATAAGTGGTGGGATGGATTTCACCTCCTTGGACTTTGTCACGTTAACACATCAGGAGAGGTGGAGACAGATGAGAGTGTATTCAAGAGTGTTATCTTTTTTAAAAAAAATTGTTCTCACCATGTTGCCTAGGCTGGTCTTGAACTCCGTGACTTGGACAATCCTCTAACCTCAGTCACTCAAAGTGCTGGGATTGCAGGCATAAGCCACTGCAGCCAGCCCAAGGTTGTGATCTTAATGATGCATTATGAAGTCTGAGGTAAGTAAGAGGGGCAGTGAGGATTGAAAGAATACTGAGAGCTGAAAAGGGTCAAAATAATATGGCTAAGCACAGTGGCTAATGCCTGTAATCTCAGCACTTTAGGAGGCCAAGAGAAGGGAGGACTGCTTGAGCCCAGGAGTTAGACACCAGCCTGGTCAACCTAGTGAGACCTCATTGCTACAAAAACTCAAAAAATTAGCCAGGTGTGGTGGCACACACCTGTAGTCCCAGGTACTCAGATGGTTGAGGTATAAGGATCACCTGAGCCCAGGAGGTCAAGGCTGTGATGAACCATGATAGCACCACTGCACTCTAGCTTGGACAACAGAGTGAGACTCCAACTCAAAAAAGAGAATGTGTCATGATGTAATTGATGAATTGTTGAAGCTGGGGGAAATGGAGACAGAGGAGGTACAATTGGCAGTGCAGGGTACTCAACATTGAGCTCACATAGGGGTGCAGCTCATACAGGAGCAGTGACTCAGGGCTTTGGTCACCCGGCAAAGTCAACTGTCAAGTTTTAAAATGCTAACGTCTAGCCTGTAATCCCAGCACACTGGGAGGCAGAGGTGAGAGGATTGCCTGAGTTCACGGGTTTGAGACCAGCCGGGGCAACATGGTAAGACCTCGTCTCTATAATAAATCAAAAAATTAGTTGGATGTGGTGGCAATGCCTATATTACCAGCTACTTAGAAGGCTGAGGTGAAAGGATTGACTAAGCCCAGCAGAGACTGAGGCTGCAGTGACTGTGAGCAGCATGCCACTGTACTCCAGCCTGGGCGACAGAGTGAGACACCTACTCAAAAAAAAATGTTAATGTCTAGATCTCACTTCTTTAGATTCTGACATAGAGTTCTGGACACAGCCTGCACACTAGAATTTTCTAAAGCTTCCCTAAGTTGACAGCCAAGTGGCAAGTGTGACCTATGGTACTGAGTGGCCGAGATAGAGAAAAACACACTGCCTTGGGAGGAGAAGGCCAAAGAACTGAGAACTTCGGATATTGGGAAGATCTTCAAGCATATGCAGAAATCACCAAGACTCTCTCAGGGCATTTTGAAGAGAGTGCAGGGAGGTGGGTCCAAATGCCTTCAGGTATGAGGGGAGGGATGAGGGTGTCTGTCGATGACAAGAGGTAAAGTAGTGAGTGGTCTCATCTGAGATGTGAAATTAAAAGCAAGAGGTGGGCGCAGTCAGGGAGAAGGGAGGGATTCCGTAGTCCTATCTCAGCATGGCAGAAGTGGTGTCATGGCCATGATGTATAAAATCTGGTCAACATTGCCCAGATCCCAAATGCAGACCTGTAGATCCCACGTCTCTCCAGAAGAGCAGTCACTTGAATCCTCTCTGTGTACAGCTCTCCCAGCTGGCTTTGAGAGTTCACCAGAAGCTCAGAGTCTCAGAGAACTCTGACTGGGTCTAGCGTCCATACCACTTGGTGACAGTCTTGGATATTATGCCTTCCATGTCCCGAGCAGAGTGCTGGTCAGCAGCCAGATCTCTGCTGCCAGCAGTGTCCCCTTCACACTCAGCAAGGAGGCCTGGCCACTTGGGAGACCCCATAGCTCCTTTTCTGAACTTAGTTGCTGTCACAAAGGCAAGGCAAAGTCATCCAGAAGAGGGGAAACAAGCACCTTTAAAATGCATCCCTTCATCTGGGTCTACATCCTAAATTAAATCTCAATGACTTGCTAGGAAAATGTGTTCCTTTATGTGCTTCCATAAATCGCTCATTTCAATGCTATATGTTTCGTTTTTATTATAGAAGGAGCTTTTAAAAAAAAGGTTAAATAATCTGCGTGAGCCATATTTTACCTTTTAAAAGATATTGCCTTCTCACTAGACACCAGGTAGGACAAGTCTTGCAAGCAAAATATACCCACACTTCAGAGCTTGACAGTCCAGGTGGCATGATTTCAAGAGGCCAACTGACAGCTGTCCCAGGGACACTTGGGATGCCTGATACACTTGCTAATCACTGTTTATGCCTCATCTTCTGTCTACATTCTTTTCTCCCTCACGAAGTGAATTCTCATTTTTTCTGGATTAGTTTTTAAAATTCACTAAAAGAAAGTCATCTGAGGAATAATCCTCTAAGGCAGAGGTTCCCAACCCCTGGGCCATGTAAGGAACCAGGCCACACAGCAGGAGGTGAGCAGTGGGTGAGTGAGCAAAGCTTCATCTGTATTTACAGCTATCCCCATGGCTCGCATTACCTCCTGAACTCCAGCTTCTGTCAGATCAGCTGTGGCATTAGATGAGATAGGGTTCAAAGGAGCTTGAACCCTATTGTGAACTGCACATGTGTGGGATCCATGTTGCATGCTCCTTATGAGAATCTAATGCCTGGTGAACTGAAGTGAAGCTGAGACGGTGGTGCTATCATTGGGGAGCAGCTGCAAATAAAGATTAATATCAGCAGTGAGGTTTTACTGTGCATCCCCTAACCCCAGTCTGTGGTAAACTCATCTTCCATGAAACCAGTCCCTGATGCCAAAAAAGTTGGAGACCACTGCTCTAAGGAATAGAGAGAGGAGAAAAAAATTACATACATATATATAATATTTACTTAATATATTATCATATAGTATATTATATATTATTGCATATAATATGTTTAATATAGTAATATATAACATATATGCATTTCTTAGAAGAATAAGTGATCTCATGTCTTTGATACTTCCTCCATCTCCTAACAGCAACAATTAAAATCGCAGTGCTTAGTAAGTTCCAAGCACTGCTGAGACCTTCCTCAAGGATGTCTCTTTCAACCTTCAAACAGTGATATAAGGTAGACGCTATCACCGGTGTCTTCAGTCTATAGTGGAAGGACCTGGATGGAGCCTGGAGCCACCGTGAGCTCTTAGGGTTTCTGGTCTTCCAACCACAGACTTACTCAGATGATTCTCCCTCCCCAGCTCCATAGGAAGCATCATTAAAGATGACATGTTGTCAATGTTTTCACATGGAATATTTGAACATGCATTCAGTTGTGGGTTTGCCAGCCTTTAAGGAAAGGGTCTCCTCTGCCATCTGCCTTGCGTTTGTGTGTGCCATGCCCACAATGCCACTTCCAGTTTGTCTAACCATGTGTGAGAATTCAGTGATGATTGGAAGCGATCGACATCAGCTGGAAGGCTGACATATTGCTCCTCAATTCCTTATTGCCATCTCACAGAAACAAAATTTGAAGAAAGATTTTTAGTACCTTGCCTTTTTTGAATCTTGCCAAAAAGTCAGCTCTTTTTATAGAAACAACAGGCTTTTTCCTATTTGCATGTAGATGTCATTGTTTTATGACATATTTCATTACAACTGGCATAAACAGGTTTAGAAACAAATAGAGATGGCTCTGAGTGAGCACACAGCCCACAGCTTGGAGAAGCACTGGAGCACTCAGTGCTTGGGGTAAGAGTCTCTAGCTGGGATGGCCTCCAGCCTGGAGAGACTCTGGCCCTGGGAATCCTTCCTTCCAGGGAGCCCATGAGGATGCTCAGAGAGAACTGCAAGATCCTTGGACCAGTGAATGGTGCAGACCTTCTGGAGTCTGGGACATGGTGGGTGGGGGAGCTTCAGGGCTTGCTCTTCTGTGATTGAGGAGGAGAAACCCCAGAGCTGACCCTGAGGCATTCATCACTGCAGGCGGCCATCGGGAAGGGCCTCTGGACATGCTGCTTTCACACTTGAATCACTTCTGCTCTTCAGGTGAGCCTGGGCTCCAAGGAATCTGCAAAGTTCTTCCAGAACCTTGCCTCTATGGCCTCCCCTCTCACACTCCCTGGGCTGCCCTCCTGTCTCAAGCTCTCTGCACAGGCACGTCTGCTACTGTCTCCAGGGCTCTGCCTAAGCATAACCCCTACAAGACACAGGCTGTCTCCACAGCAGAGAATTATCCAATCCAGTTGCCAATAGGCCTCTTCCCCTCCTCCACCTGATACTCATCTCTCGGTCTTTGGCTTTCCCAGATCCCACGACCCATAGTGAAAGCCCCTCCCCTAGGCCATAGCCCCTGCCCCCAAACGTCACCCCCACTGCCTGCCACTTGTGTGTCCTGTTCCCTGACTAGTGAGTAGCTCCCAGTGGGCTGGGCTGGGTCTCGCCCAGCATTCCCAGCACAGGAAAGCCCCTCACCCTATGTTCCTTGAAGGGTGAGTAGGCATACAACAACACAGAGTGATGCGAGAAGGAACAGAGTTAGGATACACAAGAAATGGGAAGCCAGCACCCTCTGATTCTCTGGAAGCCAAGCATAGCCCTGGTCCATGCTGGGAACCTGTGGATTTAGAAATGAGAGGGATTCAATTCAAGGTCAAACAGTCTCATGAAATGAAACCCCAATACTGCAGCTCCGCAGGTGGTGGAGATGCGGGGCTTCAGGTGGAAGATGACGGAGACAGTACATGTGTTCACTGACCAGCAGGGGCCCATGGCAAGTTCAGGCTGCTGACGGCCTGTCATGACCAGCTTCATGCTGGAGTCTCAGGTGCACACTGGCCAAGTCAGGAGCCCTGAGCTTCTCAGCTGGGAAGCACACTGAGCTCTCAGAACATCTGCTCCAAAGAATTCCAGAAGGCCGGCACCACAACCCCCACCAGAGATGGGTGTTCTCCCCTCACTGACAGAGATGAGGCTCACAACCCCTGGCCTCCCCTCACTGGGTGGGCACAGACTCACCAGACCCCCTGGCCCTTCCTCGCTGCCTGTGGTGCCCACTCTCCTTTCTGATCGGTTCAGTTTCAGGGCCAGAGGGCCTCCCAAATCCTCCATAGGAAACAATAATCATTCATGTCAAGCACCAACTGGCATTCTGTGAGCTCTTAGATGCCAGACTTTGGTCTAAGTTCTTTGGATAAATGACATCTGCAGTGTGTTGAATCATGGCTCCCCTCCCCCACAAGGAAAAATACATTCCCACCTTGGAACCTGTGAGTGTGACCTCATTTGGAAGAGGGCCTTTGCAGGTGAAGGGTCTGGTGATAAGAGCACCCTGGATTACCTGGGAACCCCTACATCCAACCATAAGCATTCTCATAAAAGATCACAGAGGAGAAGACACGGACACACATGGAGGAGGCGAGTGAAGACAGAGGAAGGGACTAGAGGGAGGCGGCCACAAGCCAAGGGATGTCTGGAGGCACTGGGAGCTGGAAGAGGTGAGGAAAATTTCTCCCCTAGAGCATTTGGCATGAGCATGGCCCTATCCAGACCTTGATTTTGGACTTCCAGACTCCAGAACTGAGAGAATAAGCTTCTGTTGTTTCAAGGCACCGAGTGTGTTGTCATTTGTTACAGCAGACACAGGAACCCATTACAATGTCATATAGCTCTCTCCACAGGCATCAGTAAGACACAGCTTCTGCTAAATGTCTTCTAGTCATGCAATTTCATCCCAAGTCCCAAATGTTGCCTTCTCGAAATTCGATCATTCGTCAAACTTGAGTATCTTAAACTATAAGACCTAAGTATAGTAAAAAAAAAATTGAGAATTTTAAGTAGTGTCTACAGTGAAGTAAATGCCACGTATAAATACTTCACTGAGAGCAATTAGGAACTGCCACCATGGTTGGTGTACTGCCGTGTGCACTGATGGAGGGAGCACGTGTGTACGGTTTTGCCTTTGACTTCCTGAAACCAGGTGTCCCTGGCCATCCTTTTCTCCATGCAGGCTGGGAAGAGCTTATTAAAGGCTGGGATACAGAGTCACCAGATAGCCTTGGATGCAGATCTGGGTTCAAGGCCTGCCTCCACCACTTTCCTGCCCTGCGACTTTTGAAGAGCGACTTGGCATCCTCGCCTCCCTTCACCAGAGTGATGTCCTCATTATAGAACTGACGGCTCTGGTCAGACCAGCCCTTGGGGCAGAACCAGGCACAGAAGGGACACCAGCCACCCCACACCCTGCAAGTGTTTGCCTGTGGTCACTGTGATGTGGTTGTCCTAATTCTGTCTCCCTGGAACCTTCACGAAGGACACAGGGAACATGCTGTCTCTGCTCCCAGCCCTAGAGGCATTCTACGGGAATCTGATTCCCAGCCCCTACGTAAAAGGCCAGGATGAAAGTTCATTACCTTGGGGTGGCAAAATGATTAAATTTCATCATTTGTATCCTCATTAGCCTCTGGTTTTACACATCATAATTAAGTAGCTAATTACAACATCCATAGGAGTGTGACAAAGAGGGTTAACCAATTGACAATGTTATGCCCTTGAAAGGTCAGCCCAGGACTCCCTGTGTCCCACCGCAAACAGGGAGCATTTGAATCCCACATTCTCCCCCTCCCCGTGAAATGTTGGTCAGCAAGGAGGAGGGGCAGCTGCCTGGGAACCACGTGGGACCCCTCACAAAAGATGCTCCTTCCTCCCTCCCCTCCTGCTCCTGGGGATGATGCCCCTCCCCCCGCCAACTTTCATCTCACCTGTGCAGAGGACTAATAAAAGAAGTCTGGGCACTGAGACTTTGATCCACACTGTGCTGGGGACAGTGGGAGAGTGCTTTCTGGATCCAAGATGTGAAGAGTGGGGCTCTTCTCAGTTCAAAGACACAGCCAATATCAAAGCCTTCTTGCCACATCCGGCGCTTTCGCCATTCACAGTAAACATGGTTCCATTTTACCTGCCTCAAACTTCCTTTTGTAAAGGACGCAAGTTCAGGGCCCTGTATTAGCTCTGCCGTGTCACCTTTGTTGGAAGTGGCCCCAGCACGTCCGCGGGGGTCCTCCCTTTCTAGCGGATCTCCAAGTAGAAGAAGGTGGCCAGCCACTAGGACCATTTCTAAGGGTCTTTTGTTCACCCCAGAGAGCAACAGGTCAAAGGCCTCCACTCCAGCTTGGAAGTTCTCCTCGGGGCGGCCTGCAGGCCACCTGTGATGAGAAGAGAGTGCCTGGATCTTCCACCAATCGACACTCCCCACCCCTTCCTTGCATATCCCACCATGTCCCCCTTCCCCTGCTTCAGTAACCTTCCCTGTGGCATTTTTGTCCTGTAAGGATGCCACCTCCACAAGCAGGCCAAGGAAGCTTTTCAAAATTCAGCTTCATCATCTCATTTCTCTGCCGGAAACTCTTCAATGGCTTCTTGTTACTCTCAGGATAAGTCCCCAAAACCCCACCTTGACCCACAAACTCCTGCATGGATGCCTGAGGCAATTTCCTTATCCCAGACTCACAACAAGCCCACCCTCATAAAATCAACCATCCCCCTTTAAGTTTCTTCACCACAAAGCTCCTTCCTCAGGACCTTTGCACATGCTGCAGCCTTGTCCTGGAACACTCTCTCCTACAACTCTCTATCCCTCACATCTGCTTCCCCCGCTACCCAGTCCACTCTTTCTCACTTGTCATATCTCAGGTCAAATGCCACTTCCTTAGAGGTGTGTCCCCTTCACCTCTCCATCGCTCCCATCCAAACCAGGTCAGGCCTCTGTGTTTATGCAATGAGAGCACCACATCCCTCCCTTCCCAGTAGTACACAGTGGCAACTTGACACCTACTAGTTTGGCAATTTCTTTCTCTTTCATCTCCACCTCTGTTCTGTATCTGATTTTGCTGCTCACCACCACATCCCAGTGGCTAGCGTGTACCTGGCATGTCGGAGGCCTCAGTAGCTCTTTGGGAAGTGATGGATGGACAAGGATTTTCAGAGTCCACATGCCCATCAGTTGCTGACAAGGTGGGTGCAAACCTAGCTAGTGATAAGAGAACTCTAGTGACTAAGTTGATACAAGTAATCACTGTAAGCATCATTCAGGTGTGTTAAAACCAGGTAGCAGCGTGCCATCAGGTCCTCAGTACTAAGCTTTTTTTCAATCAACCAGAGGTAGATCTAAAACAAGCACAATGTTGAGGAGACGCCGAGCCAGGCCAGGAGAATGAAGCTTGAGGGATGAGCACTGTCTTTGATCACTTGAAGGGCCGTCCCCTGGGAGAGGGCAGGCATCTGAGCAAGTAAGGAGACTGGTCTGGGGGTAGAGGGTCGGGAAGTCAGATTTCAGCCCAACAGAAGGAGGAACAAAAGATTCCAGAGTTGAAACTGTGACGTTCTTCACTGTGTGACTGACAGCACCTTAATGGCTGAGCCTCATGTTCAATAACTGGGAAATGGGTCGCAGTCCAACCCATAGGTTATTGCAAAGATAAAACTAGAAAGGATACACGTCACAATGTTTTGCAGAGCACATTGCACAGGAGGGCTTGCAGCAATGGTCTTTCCCATTGTTCATGTCAGAGGGGCCACCTCAGCAACTTCTGAGACCCAGGCCTGGCACTCCTTCCTTGTTCAGGATCACAGGGTTCATGGAAATTACCAGCACTGGGCTTCAGACTGAGCAGGTGGAAAACCAGACACCCGCCCACCACCAAACCCCTGATCACTCTCTCTTGACTTACTGGATTCTGGTCTGTACTTTTCATAATTATTGGATTGAGCTTGGTCAATATGTATGTTTTCCAGGCTTATCTCAAAACAGCAAGGAGGAGGAGGCATTTGGTTTTGCATCATATTCCCAGGACTTCCCACAGACTATGGAGTCTCTCATCCAAGTTGTTGTCTTCCTGCACCTATTTTTGCCTTTGTAAACTAACTTCCATGTGAACCAATGATGCTATGGTGTCCCACTCTCCATAGAATGTTCCCAGCGTGCCCTCAGTTCTTAGCTGTGGAGTAAGAGTGTGTGTTCATGATCATTTATTGTTCTAGTGCCCACATTCAAGGCCATACATCCCCTTCTGTATGTCTGGTTAATGGACACACTCAAATAGCAGAAAGCCTATGGATGTCTGCAGTAGTGAATGATATGTCTGTCGGTTGCAAAGATGCATCTTTTTGCAAAACCAAGCCTGGTTCTTTTAACACCATTAGCGAGTGGAAATGTGTTTGCTGCTCATTAGGGTGTCACATGCACAACACTCAATATCCATCAAATAAAATATTTATCTGTCATCTTGGAGAACAAAAAAAAATTAAGATTGGGTTATTTTTCAGGAGGAGCAAATGGTATTAATACTCCTGACTGCAGTAATAACAGGAATAGTACCTGATGTGTACCAAGTACTGGCTCGGTGCCAGGTATTTTCATGCAGTATCTCAGTTCTCCTGAGTTGCCTGACTCAGAGACATGGCCCTCTGTCCACCCGCCAGGCCCATGCTGACCTACAACCACCCCTTGTTTTGCCTCCCACACAATGTGGATGTTTTCAAACACAGTCAACTGTGATCAAGCCAGAACACCCTAAATAAATCATTAGTCATGGGACCTGAAGTTAAATTTTTGTTGATGATTTTTTCCTGCCCTATGCATCTTTCAGTGTTTTGCCTTAGTCGAAGGCGCCTGTTTTGTTGTTGAGAAATTAGATGTGATTATGAATGTATGACTCCTCTCAGGAACATCCAGTGGGAGCCCAGTGGGACATGTGCTCTTTCTAAGGGCTGAGAAAATGGGCCAGACCCTCATGCCTTCCCAGGAGATTCACAGTCACATCAAGAAGCTCAGACAGAGCAGGGAGGGGCCCTCAGGGGAATGGGCTGGGGGCAGGGGCACGTGTATCTGTGTCCAAGTCATGCCTGGTGCCCCACTTGGGGCAGCAGGAAAAGAGCCCACTGGGATTACGAGAAGGACTCGCCACCAACTGGTCTCACAGAGCTCTCACACTGTTCCTCATTCTGACACAGTCTTAAATCATAAGGCACAGGCCCTTCTAGAAAGAGCAAACAGAACACCTGGGATTATAGGACATAAAACAGCAGATGGATAAGGAGGACGAGGAGAGCAAAGAAATAAAGATTGACTGATAATTAACTGCTCAAAATATAGTAAGCCTTGCCCTGCATCTTTGCACCTATTTCTCTCACATTGGTCTCAAAACAACCTTATTGGAAAGCTACTATTACAGTGCCCATTTTACAGCTAAGGAAACTGAGGCGTTCAGCCAGCGTTCAAGAGGCAGAGCCAGATTCCAACCCCAGGTCTTCTAACTGCAGGCCTTGCACACACAGGGCCCCGCATGGCCCACATGTAACCCAGAGATGAGAATGGTTGCCACATGGCCCAGGCTCAGTCTCTGCATGAAGTCACGTCAAGAAACAGGCTCACACACACAACCACAGCTCTGTGGTCAAAGGGAATGCAGAGCCTTTCCATTTTTTATTGGAGCTCCTCCTAAGACATCAGTCTTTATTTTCCCCACATGGAATAACTGCCCCAAATTCTCCCTCTCCCTCTCTCTCTCTCCCTCTCCACTCCCCCCCTCCCAATGTTTCCCTTTCAAATCCCAGTCCCACATGACTCTCCTATAACCTGGAGCCTGGCATTGCTGACCAGCTCTGCTTTCTGGTCCTCTCTCTGTCTCCTTTCATTGTATTTTCCAGGGAGCAAACCTTCTGCCATAGTTAGTCACATGATGATTCAGACTCACCTGTTTCCTCCCAGTTCTCCAGGCCTTTCCGCCCATCTTCTTCCTTCCCACACTCAAGCCAGGGGCTGAAACTGGCAGAGGACAACCCTCCTTGAGCCTGGGGAGGTGGGGGTGGAGGAAGCCTGCCCAGTCCCTCAAAACAAATCTCCTGTGAAGGGGCCAAGCAGAAAGGGGGTGACAAACTGAAAGAATGTTTTCTCTTCCTTCCTTACCTGTCCCCAGGACAGCCCTGCAGATGCTAGATGAAAGGCTGAGAGATGGATGGTGGTCAGCAGCCCTAACTCCCTCTATTCAGAGGCAAGCCCTGAAGGCTACCTGGAGGAGGATAGCTTTGAGTTATTTGCAAAGAGTAGGCAGTATTTAAGTAAGAATAATAAAAAAAATAAAAGGAGGACACAGAAAGGTGGAGAACCGGGGAATTCACTGGTAAATCACCAGGGCCTTGTAATTAGCCTGGATTAGTCAAGTGAGATACTCAGACATTGACCATTTTCAATCACTGACCTAGGTCTGAGGAGAACTGGAAGGTAAGACAATGTCCGCCTGCCCACATTTCCATCAGAGGCAGTTGTTGTTATCAGAAGCACCTATCATCCAACGTGTAATAACAAGCTAAAATTGGATGGGAAAATGGTTTCTGCTTCATAAATACATAATACAAGCAGTTACATCTTTTTTTTCACATTGACATCTCAGTAAATTGTTTCTCCTTTCATGTTAAAAACTTATAGTCTGCTTCTAATTTAATTATTGCAAGTTTTTATTAGAATTATTAACAGAATTCATAATTAGAACTTAAAGCACTGTTTTATCCTGTGTGGGGCATGGTGTCAGGGACCATATGTGACATGGAAATGAAACTTTTGTTCATACTTACAGACATTACGGTAATTGAAAGGCACTGAATTGTGGGCAGTGCTGCCTTGCTGGTTCTGGTTGCTAAGACCTGACTCACCTCTGCAAAAACACCCATTTCTAGAGGCCTGAGGGTATGGTGCTTCTGCTAGGGCGTGGCCAATGGCCGCCCATCCTCCAGGATAGGAGTAGCCAGGATGGGCACTGGACCTAGAAGGACACCAGGCCCCCAGCAGTTGGGACATACTGAGGTTTTATTGCTAAATAAAAAGTCTAAGCTGGGCACAGTGGCTCAGGCCTATAAACCCAGAACTTTGGGAGGCCAAGGTGGGAGGATTGCTTGAACCCAGGAGTTTGAAACCAGCCTAGGCAACATAGCGAGACCTCACCTTTACCCCAGGAATGGTGGTGTGCACTGGTAGTCCTAGCTACTTAGGAGGCTGAGGCAGAAGTATCATCTGAGCCCAGGAAGTCAAGGCTGCAGCCAGCCACAATTGCACCACTGCACTCTAGCCTGGGCAAGACAGTGAGACTCTGACTCTGACTCAAAAAAAAAAATCTGAATGTCAAATTCCAGACCAGAAACAGGAACCAGACTGGGGCCAGAGAAGTAGAGTCAGAGGTACTGAGGTGCGGTCAATAGGAGAACGCAGGGAACAGACTTGATTAGGGGAATCCCAGGACCAGGACTGCGAAGACCCTGGTACCAGGAGTCCATGGTGAGCCTCAGGGGCCAGGGAAAAAGAGACGGGCCAGCAACCACGAGGGCCCACAATCCAGAGAGAGTGACCCTTCCCTTGCTCCCTCCCTCCCTCCCTTCCTCCCTTCCTTCCTCTCCCTCCTTGCTTCCACTTTCCATCCTGCTCCTCTTCCTCCTCCTTCCTCTCTAACTCCCTCCTGGTCTGCAGGATGGATGCCCTCCCTCTCCAGCTACTTCCCTGCTGCCCATTCTCCTGCCTGTCCTCCATCCACTTTGCCGTGTCTGTTTCGCCATGTACCTCCTCCAGGCCTCTGCAGTGTCTTCCTTTCTTCTTCTACTTCATGTAACTGGCTGCTTCTGACCTTGGGCTCCACACCCTCACCCACCCCCAGGGGCTGTCCGCTTACCACACACACACACACACACACACACACACACGTACGTACTTCTGCCCCCACAGTTCTCACCATCTGGAAGGATTTATTGACTGACTTTCATCGGTCTCCCCCACCAGATTTTAAACCCAGCAGAACAGGGCCCATGTCTAGAACAGAACTGCTTCCGTTATGCTTAGCTCAGGACGCAGGTGTCACAGATGCTCAAAAACGTTTGCTCAAAGAGAAAGGAAGTGAAGGAGCATGTCTGTGCCCACCCGCTACCACAACCCCAAGATAATCTAAAACACCTTTTGTGACATCAGGTTCATTCCGCAGGCAGCACTGCCAAGCTTTCCCAATCTCATTGTCCTGCCCAAGCTTTTAACTCACCTGGAAATCCTTTACGAGGCCACGATGACAGGTGTCCTAGGCAATATTTGGGGGACCCAGAATATCTGCTGATTCCTAGACTTCTGATCTGTTTCTCTATTTCTGTTCTATATCAACTAGATCCAACATAAATTAAAGGTAAATTGCTAGACAACAGTGTCTTCTGGTAAAGTATCTACACAGTGGCCAGCACAGGGTGGGTCTCAGTGGTGCTCTTCAACCCCTTTGTTTCCCTGATCATCAGGACAAACCAGAAAGCAAGGCTGCAGGTTTCTCCCAACCAAGGGTGAGATGCGGGCACTGATGGTCCCCAGGGCTGGTTTTTCCTGCTCCTAGAGTGTCACCTTGACTCTTTGGGGACCTGTGATTTAGAAGCGTGCGCTCAGCTCAGCACAAATGAATTTCCAAGGCATATACAATCTTTTGTGATGTGAGTGCCAGATGGGGTTTTTATTGACTTGTGCCACCATTGAGCATAATTAGATGGAGGCAAGAAACAACAGAGTTGCTGAAGAAACAAGTTAGCAGGGTTGGGAGGAAGGGGAGAGAACCTTGTGGATGTTCTCAGGTGGAGGATGGGTACCTCCAGTCCCAGGTGACTCCTCAGGCCTCCTCTGTTCCTCACCTCATTTGGGTCCAGCTCCCAGAAGGACACCTGTCCTGGGTCCCAGGAGACAGCCTGCAAGAATATGAAGGACATACATACCCACCAGGCAGAAGCTCTATGCAGAGGTGGCTCTGGGATACACATGGTGCCGATGCCAAGTCCAGAGTCTCAGCCAGGCGGCCAAGATCCTCCTTGACCAACTGTCCCCTGGGGCATCCCAGGTCCTCCAGTGACTGTGAGGGCACTTCCAAAGATCAGCATCTCCCGACACTTTCTTCTGCAGGTCTAATAGTTAGAAAACCCCTCCTGGTAACCAATTCCCTGGAGAAGCTGCCAGGGGATAGTACGGCACCCACATTGCTGGCTTGTCCTATGCTACTGGCCTCATATCCTATCCCTCCCCCTTTCCCTCACCTTCCACCCTTGCCTTGCCCTCAGGGCTCTCTCCTACCCTGCTTCAGGCTCCAGGGACTCCACCTGGTGTGTCAAAAACACCCTTGCCTCCCTCCTTTTTTCAGCACTATTTTTAAATAGAGAAAAACATATGCACTAACAATAGTGCCAACATTCAGTAATCATTGTCCCTAATTAACAAACGTTAACAGCTTGTGGTTTTGACTTTTTGATCCTGACCCCAGAAGCAGCTGCTATCATGAAATGAATAGGTATACTTCTAGCTCCATATTTTAATACGTTGTCTTTAAATAAATAAAAAAGCAGATTTATATGTAAACTAGACATGCTTGTGCCTGTGTACTTTGCCTGTATGTGAATATATGTCAATTGTTAAAGTAGGAACTATATGTATATGTTAATAGGTGATGCATGGCGTTGTTTTGTCCTTTCTAAAATTAGTATAAATGGTATCACAGTTTTGTGAAACTTGTTTCTCTCACTGTGTTTTGGGGACTCATTCAAGTGGCAATGTGGCTGAGAAAACAGCTGTGTTAAAAACTCAGTCCTCCAGACAACCAAGTCCACCAAGACTTCAGAGACAGACAGAAGCTCTGGACTCTGCATGGTCACCCTCGATTCTGATTACCTGGCTTCAAATTCCAGGGTTTCCACAATGCTTCTGTGTACATAATCCAGTAGATGACTCAGGGAAGTACTAAACTTACAATTGCAGTTTTATTATAGCAAAAGAATAAAAATTAGAGCCAACCCAAAGGAGGCATACAAAGGGCGGGTCTGAGAATATTGCACTGGGAAGCCTTCAGTCTCCTTAGCCCCCATGAGGTCTTGGTCGGCTTCACGGCTTCACAGCCATGAGTGATGACACTGCAGAGTGGTGCCATCCAGCGGGGTTCACTGGAACCTCAGGTGTTGCGTTTTAACTATGGTTCATCACACTACCTGCAAGATGACCTTCGGCCTCCAGCCTCTCCTGGAGGCCCCGGATAATACCTTTAGTCTCTGATTTCTCCAGAGGTTGGGACTGATGTGATCTGTCCCAAAGTCCTCATCATAAATCATACTGTTAGGCTATCCAAAGTCTCTGGCAAACAAGGACACTCCTATGGGGCAGAACACTCGAGGGACCCAGAGATCCCTCCTGGTGGCTGAGGGCACAGGTCAGTCCTCTCCTAGAGTAAAGTTCTTCTCCACTACACACATATACTATGCAGTTCCTTTATTTTCTCTTCTCTGTGGTATACTGTGTCCCATGCTTTCTCTTAATGGTGGCTTGTCACACTTGTGTGGCCTCCCTGGAATGCCTCCTTGTGTCTCAGTATAGTGGCTGCTCCCTGGGAAGGTCCCTCCTCATGCCAGAACCAGTGTTTCTCAAAGGTCCTCATTCATGCTCTATCAGAGTTGAAGTAAAATGCATGTTCAAAATTCAGACTCCTGATCACATCCCAGGCCTGGAACATGACAACCAGAAACCTGTATTTTTAATAAACTTCACGGGCCATTCTGATGTACACCAAGTATTGAGAACAAGTGCTCTAACACACAAAGATTTGTTGATTCAAATCAGAACTGTGTGTGTCATTTGACAATCCACAGGCAGTAACTGTTTATGAAATATCTGTTACTTCAGTTTCACCAACAATTTCCAGTCATGGATCCCAGGTCCATGTTTGGAAAGCAAACAAACCAACACATGTGCTCAAATACAACATGATTCCCTGTTTTCCCAATATGAAATTCTCCCAAACAGACTATGATCAACCCCAATGGAGAAAGCTCCTGGAACTAGATTAAGAATTCAGATGTCTTAAGTTTTGGGACACATATGAGTATTTCAATTATATAGAAAATATGAATCTGGAAACATTGTTTTATTCTTCTCACATTTAATGAGATCATTTTATTTGAATCCTTCGCATGTGTGACATTTGTGCCATCTTCAGGGATGACCCGTAAATGATCTCCCATCACAGTACTGATCAAAGTCCAGGTTTGATCCTGCGTAGCTTCCGAGATCAGATGAGATCGGATGTGTTCATAGAGGCATAGCCATAGACTCTGAATCACCTGATGCAGTTTTCTGGAGTACACCATTGAATTGCACATTTCACATGTTTGCCGCTAGGTCCTTTTTAATGCTATGTATGACCAGAAATTGTTTCCTAACCCAAGTCCTCGTTTATGGAACATTAGGACAGTTTGGTTTGTATTTTGATTTTTCTTGTGAGTATACCTCAGTTACCTCCAGAGTAACTGCTTGAAGTGGTTCTTCAAAGGCCTGTGTACAATAACACTGAAGGCTTAGAAGTGAGAAGTCCTTCCCCCAAGGAATAATTGCCAAAACTGTGCTAAATGTTTGTTACTTGGGGAAAAAAAGCTCATACCAATTCTGAAATGTGCCCTCTGTAAGTATCCAAAGTTGGATTTAAACCAGGTTGTTTCAGCTTAATGTGTCTTCCTGAGTCAAACTGTATTTACTTAAAATAGAGAGAACCACAACTAATGAGAAATATTTAAAAACTCAAAACACAAAGTGACTCTCACTTTCTGAGGGATTTTTGTAGAACAATGCTTCTCCCATTTAAATATAAATGACAAATATGATCTCATAACTGATATCTGGCCATCAAACTGCACAGTGGGGAAAATGCCATAAAAATTTGAATTTGAATTTGTAACTGTAATCTTGAGAAAAAAAAAGAGGGTAACTACTAAACTGCATAGGTCCCACACAGCCTCGAAAGTAAGCTATGAGGGAGGATACCCACAAGCAGGAATTTATTCATTTAAAAATGTGTATTTATTCTTACATGTTTAAACTTCAGTCACCTTCAAAGTACAATTTGTTTGATGTGACACACCTATCAAGATACTTTTTCCTCTGCTCAAAATACTTTTTGAACTTGTCAATTGCGATGCCTTTTAGTGCTTCTGTCAGTTTTTGTCGCACCTCTTCCATATCAGCAAAATTTATCCCTTTTTCATCCAGGGAAACAAAAAAAAAGTCATTCGGGTGAGATCAGGTGAATGGGGAGAATAGGATGAATAGGGCATAGGGGTCATGCCGTTTTGGGGTCAAAAACTGCTGCACACTTAGTGCAGTGTGGGCAGGTGCACTCATAAATCAGACATCATGAAATGGGCAAATACATTGAAAGAATCTCCAAAAAAAATTAACTGAAGCCAAACAGTCTCTTACAACAACGCTAGCTGGTACAGGAATGCCAATGGGTTCCTAGAACACTCACCTAAGGAGAAAGCCTGTGCTACAAGGGGCTCACCCTCCAAAAACTGATTCTGATTTTTTTTGAGCTCCCCTATAGACCTTGTCCATAACCCCAAATACTATATATAAACAGCAAGAAAAATATTTTATTTTCCTTACTGGAAATCCTCCAAAGGGACTTACCTACTCAAGGGTCATGGTATGGAGCAAGAAAAGGTTGGAGGTGGAGGAAACCTCCCTTTCTCCTGGGAGACTAAGCACACTCATTGTGGAGGCAGAAGTGCCACAGGTTTCACAGGAAGCCTGAGCACTCTGTTTCCCAGCACCATCCATGGCCATATCGTGACCAGGAGCCACGTGAGGGTATCCACGCACCATTCTTGCCACACCCTCCAGCACACTGAAGAAATATGCCACAAGTAGAAAAGGCAAAGGAACATTCATAAGGAGGAGTGAATTCTTCCATTTACAGGATATCTGCCCAAGGATTCCGTCTACAAAGTGAACTATGGCAGCACATTCAATGCAACATTTTACTTACATAAGTGTATTGACCCACTGCAGTATAGAGATATCCCTATAGGGAATTCTTCCTCTACTTGAATGCAGAAGACATCAAGGCTAGGTGTAGTGACTCACACCTATAGTCCCAGTATTTTGGGGGGCCAAGACAAGGGGATTGCTTGAGCCCAGGAGTTCGAGACCTGCCCGGACAACATAGCACGACTTCATCTCTACAAAAAGTCAAAAAATTAGACACTAGTAGTGTGTACCTACTCAAGAAAATGAAGCAGAAGGATCACCTGAGCCCAGGAGGTCGAGGCTGCAGGAGTTGTGACTGCCCCTGCACTTCAACCTGGGCAATAGTGTGACCCCCAACTTGGAAGGAAGGGAGCAAGGAAGGAAGGAAGGAAGGAAGGAGGGAAGGCGGGAAGGAGAGAAGGAGAGAGGGAGGAAGGGAGGGAGAGAGGAAAAGGAAAGAAGAAATCATCATCATTGCCTACAGATCCCATTAGGAAGGCACCATTGGAAGTAGCCTTTCCATCTTTCTATCACACCAGCAAGTCTAACCTCTGTGCCTCATGTACTCAGAACAAGACTGCTCTGTTTTCTTTGATTAGCAGAAATCTGTCTTAGCTTATTATGTAACCATCTACTGGGGCGCCTTCCCACAGCAAGCTTTTTAAATGTCTGTTGTAGCTAGATGTGAACCCCCATGCCCATAGTGGGTAGGGAGGAGAGAGTTCGTTGCAGAAACAGACCTTGGCATTCTTCTCTGAGAAGCCCTGTTTTTTTTGTTTTGTTTTTTGAGTTGGAGTCTCACTCCTTCACCCAGGCTGGA
Source organism: Carlito syrichta (assembly GCF_000164805.1). Lineage (NCBI taxonomy): Eukaryota > Metazoa > Chordata > Mammalia > Primates > Tarsiidae > Carlito > Carlito syrichta. Next base: position 137,730 of record NW_007258922.1, on the reverse strand, counting down.
GTGCAGTGTCATGCACGCTCACGGCTACCCCAGAGTCGGCCTGCTGGGCTCCGGCGATCCTTCCGCCTCAACCTTCCAAGTAACTGGAACTACAGGCATGCGCTACCACTCCTGGCTAATTTTTATGTATTGTAGAGATGAGGTCTCACCAAGTTGTCTGGGTGGGTCTCGAATACACAGGCTCAGGAAATCCACTCGCCTCGGCCTCCCAAAGTGCTGGGATTACAGGCTGAGCCACCGAGCCCACCCGAGAAGCCCTGTTTTTAAGTTACTTCATGTCTTTTTGGGAGACATAACATTTCCATCCACTTAACAAAAGTTATCAAGTGGGTGGGATTCAACATGCCACACAAGCAGAAGCCCCTGCTGCAGACCTCTGTGAACGAGTGGAGTAAGAGGGAATTCGGATATTCTGGAACCTGAATCTCTGCCTCCACACACCTTAAAATTCCGCTCTTCTCAAATGACAACCCGTTAAAGAAATGTACACAGAAGAAAAGACTGCAAATAGAACCTGCTTCAGAAGTGTCTAAAAGTGCCATTTCTGAACAGAGAAGATGAAGAGTATTTGGGAAACATATGCATTTAAAGGACCAAAATCCAAAGCAAACATTTAATCAATTAATGTCTCTCATTAAAAAGTAATAAGTGCTTAAATACGTGTCGAGGAAACCAGCAGGACTATTAATCCTTTCCACTCAGGATTCTTATCATTTGATGTCACTGTGGGCTTGCTTCCCAGCATTCCCCAGGGGAAATTTCAGCAGAAGTGAGAAGGAAGGAGGAACCCAGGTAGGACGCCTCAGATGAACTCTCTCTCTGGCTGAAACTTATTTTCTAGAGTGTTGCCCCCACTCCCCCATCAACCAACCACAGTTGCCTTTATTTGCATTTTAATAGTTACCCTAATTCCAAACTTAAAACTGCAGACTTTTCCCAGCTGCTTTTTAAATGCTACATTATAATTTTGGGGAAGTCTCATACGTAATTACATTTAATAGACACAGAATTGATTGAAACACTTAGCTGGAACAAAAAGCCCAGACCTAATTTTGTAAACATGTTATTGTACAGTAACCCCCAATGAGTTTGTTCTTAAATCTCCTAATTAATTTTTAATTAAAAAGCTCAAAGATGCTATTACACTCGTTGTTGTAAATGGCAGTCTCACGCAAGTAGGAGAAATGGAGGCATGCAGACAAATATCTCCCATTAAAATCTGTGTTAATGAGAATTGCTGCATTCAGGATTTCTGAGACAGAAATGGGGCAGAAAACACCATTTAAGGGAGTCATCGCATGGAAGCTTTTTTTATTTTTTGTTTTTTTCTAACTTGTAGCGATATGTGTACATCGACTACGATGAGTTTGTATACGACAAGCTGTCCAAACCTTTATTTAAACATATCCTTCTTCTACCCTTTCCAATATCCAGCTAAATATAGCTTGTGCCTTCAGTGACAAATTGTATTTAATACTTTCGCAAGCCAAAGAAGGCTTCTGCTTCCTGCAATGATGACTCTCGCTCTTCTATTCAAATGCCATCCTGATGTTAAATTAAAGTGCCCCCTCCTCACTGCCCTACACAGGCAGACACTTTCAACCTCTACATTTTAATATCTCCTTCTATCAGTCCAATCCTGCAAGTTTTGTTGTAATGCAGTAATTGAAACTGTGTTTCTCTGGGGATGCGGATGATGTCACAAATGGAGAATTATTTATAGCACCAAACACAGTAAGTATCTTTTTTTCAATGCAATATCTTAATAACAGGAGGGAAAGTGTTTCAGAAAAGACCAGATCATTCTTCTTGCCCATAACTCAAACACGATCAGCACATCATCCAACAAGGTGTTCCGCTCCTGCCTGGCTGCTCAGGGAACAAGTCATGTAGATGACTGTAAGTTAGAAGTGAGAGCACCAGGTTGCCTAGCAGTACTTTGTAATTAAAAGGAAAAGTTTCCATTTTCATACTTGTCCTAATAAGGCAAGATTTATACAATGCATGTGCACCATTCTTTGAGTGAGGGTATATTTCTTCTTTTCCAATTTTCAAAAAAAAATCGCAATGTTATCCACAAATTCAAGGCCAAGGTTCCTTACAAAAACACATTTTGGTCATTCCTTTACATGGTCTTCTCCTGGAGACCAGAGTTTCTTAAACCCAGCACTATTGACATCTAGGCTGTGTAATTCTCCTGCTGTGGGGGCTGTCTGGTCATTGTAGGATGTTTAGCAGCTTCCCTGGATTCTACCTAATAGACAACAGTAGCTTCACGACTCCCGGTTATGACAGCCTAAAGGGTCTCCAGACATTGCCAAGTATCCCAAAGGAAAAAGGCAAAATCACTCTCAGGATCATGGATTGAACAAAGATGGATCCCTTTGGGAACCATCAGCAGAGAGAAACAAGAGGGTGGAGATTGCTGTGGCAAGTGGCACTGTTGACAGGAAGAGTTGCCATAAGGGTTTCAGAGTTACTCAGGCAATCAAGGGGATGGTCTGATGCTTGCGTGTTTACCAAGAGAAGTCTGTGCATATGTGTGTATACACAAATGTGCAAGTGTGTGCTTAAAAGAGGTCTGGCCGGGCTCAGTGGTTCAGCCTGCAATACTGCGCCTTTGCGAGGCTGAGGTGAGTGGATTGCCTGAGCCCGCGGGTTCGAGACCCGCCTGGGCAGCAAGACCTCATCTCTACAATAAATCAAAAAATCAGCCAGACGTGGTAGCACATGCCTGTAATTCCGGCTACTTGGAAGGCTGCGGCGGAAGGATCACCGGAACCCAGCAGGTCGAGGCTGCGGTGGTCAGAAGCGGCCACTGTATTCCAGTCTGGGTGACAGAGTGAATCTCCAACTCGAAAAAAAAAGAGGTCTGAAGAGCCAGGAGAGAACCTTCCAGCTCAACAAGGAGAGTTAATTTATGGTCAGACTTTCAGAAGCTCCTTGACTGTCCAGCCTTTTTGACAGAAAGTTGCTGAAATCCAGGAAGGAGCAGAGAGATCACCTTAGGGTTTGCCAATGATGCAAGGTATTAACAGGCCCTGTGGAGCAAGGGCACGTTGCTGGAAACCCCGCCAGCATGCAGGAACCAGCCAGGTGCTAAGCACAGGAGGGAGAGAGGTCCATAGAGCCATCTGGCCTGAGCTGTCCAGGCAGGGAAGGCTGAGAGGAGGAGAAGTAGCATTCTGAGCGATGTGAGTTTTGCTTTTGTAGGAGTTCTGGGTCATGCTCTGAGAAGGATGTCAGGTCTTTGAAAATCTAATCACATTCGCAACATACTATTTTTATTTAAGAAACTCAGTGGCAAATATTTTTGAAAAGAGAGGAAGAACCTTTCTGTTCATTGAACCATCTTTCTTCATATCTGGATGTTGGGAGTTTCTCCAATAAGGATCATCATCTACAAAATGTGGTGTCCCCCAAACAACTGAAAAATAGGAACAGATGATGTCACAGGAGAGGAATTTCAAGCATTAGACAGAGCTAGAATATTTAAATTTGAACCTATGCCAGCCATGGGCACTCAGCTACGATAGTCAAGCTGTTTGCTCAGGGTAATAGAATGTGTTCTCTTTACCTCTTAGGGTGTGTGAGGAACATATATGCAGAAGGGCTGAGTAAACTGTACATTGCTATTGCAGATGATGGCTTTCTTTTTTCCAAGAAAACCTTCCTCAAAGGTCAGCGTGGTTAAATATGGGTGTAGACAATCTACCAATCTTCAGTAGAGTCCTGACAGTTTCCGGTTACCTTCACAAGATAGGAGGAACTTATCCTCACGGCTTCAAGGTCACCTGCCCTCCTTAGCTTCCCAGCAGATTTCTCTCTCCAAAAGTTCCTATTTATAGCTTTTTTCATAAGGGCACCCAGAGGCAAATATTATGCAGAAACCGCCACCTTGAGACTGGAATAACCTGCACCTGCTGGACAGGAAGTTAGCCTTTGTATAAAGTAGGGGATTTGGCTGAGTCCATGTGTGGCAGGCACGGTTTTGGAAGAAAAGTCCTGGAACTACTCAAATCCTTTCTCAAGCATCCTCCAGAACTCTGGAAGCAGCTGTCAATTAATATGCTAATTACACACCATTCTTACCTGCTCAGGAAAGGGACCCTAAGATTTTCTTTCAAGGGAGACTTTGGCTTCATGAAAGTCACTATATTAAAAGCAGTAAAAATACTTTTCTTTCCTCTATCCTATTATTCAAACTTGTTCCCATTCCTAAACAGACATGTCTAATCTCAGTCCAAATTCCTGAGTTGTGACTATATTTCATTTCTTCTGAAAATAAAATAAAATAAAATAATCAGGAAATAAGGAAACCATTATCTGGATTTCTACCCCCTTCCAAAGCTAACCCCTCATCTCTCTGGGGAAAATTCTCCTAAGTCACTTCTATTTTGTCTTATTTCTCAGTCGGAGCAAGTTTTTATATCCACATTTCAGCACCCATCCTCCCCCTTGCTCTGGCTTTCTCTGTCTCTTAGGAATGCCTTGCAGGTATTTGAGCCCAAATTATCTAGGTCACTGCAATCCTGTGTTCCTGGGATTTGAGCTATAGCTTTGAAATTGGAATAAATGTGTCAGCGATTCTTAAGGTACTAACCTTTGTGAGTTTTGAATCAAGCAGGACTGAGAGTAAGGTGAATTTGAACCACAATCAGCCTAAATCTCTGATGTCTGAACTCATACATGCTCCACTGCGTCCTGGCCGGCATCTTGCTTCTGGAGGAAGGTGATGTCTTTAAAAGTTAATGGTGCTCTTCTCCCTTCCCACAGAGACAAACCTATTCTGCATGTCATTATCAGCCAGCCCTCGAGGGGCATTGTATAACCTGACTCTAAAAAAAAAAATCAGAGCTTTCTCCCTGGTGTGGGGCATTCTAGATGATGACACTGCAATGATTCCAATAAACCACCAAGTTTATCTGACCACCTTCTGATCACAAAGATACTTGATTGCAAAAGATCAGCAAGATGTGCTTACCCTTCTCCTCTGGACCCTGCATGGGAAACAGGTTGGGCCAAGTTGGATTAAGAATTGCTAAGCAATACCTCCTCTGGGGCAAAAGTTCATTCAGGAAGATGACCCCACTTTATGCAAATGGTTATTCCTGGAGACTTGGAGGGCAGTACAAAATGGGGGTGCATCAAGTAGCAATTTTCCATGTACTTGCATTTCTGTTGGAGGTAAATATATACTCAGTTTTAAAGCCTATCAACAATATTATCTTCCTTACATATTAGTGCTTTTATTCTCCTTTGTCTAGGCTTCAGTTCAATATTTCCGTCCAATGATATATTAAAAAACAAAGGCTGACCTTTCCATGTACCAGGCATTGTACTAAGCATCTTATGTGTGTTAAATTATCTGATTCTCACAACCAATCTCATTTACAGATGAGACTGAGGCACAGAGCAGCTCAATAACTTGCTCAGTCTCCAAGCAAGCAAGAAGCAGAGCTGGGCACTGGCCAGTATGAGTGCATGAAGTGTTCTAAGCCCTGGGCTACGCTTCCTAGGATGCCCAACCCCTCTCCACTGCTCTTCCTAAAACACTCACGCAAAAGTGTTTAATCTGCCTAGTGACAAAGCACACAGACCAGAGAAACACCTGCTATTCTCTTCATGCACTGAGACCACCAGAAATATCCAGGCACCAAGTACGTAGGGCCTAGGGCCCCAGAGGGACTGGTTACTACCTGCACCAATGGGTGAATCTCCAAGGTGCCCTTCACTACCTGAATCTCCCCACTCTAAAGGTCTCCAAAATAACCTAGAGGAGATGTCCTCAGCCCGCCTGGCCTCTGGCTTTTCTCATCAACAGACATAAGACTTCAGGGAAATCAGAAGTAGTTGCTCCTCGGGAAAAGGTTGAAGACCCTGCAGCAAGGATACTGTGAAGGTGCAAACACTCCGAGCTAATGAACCGAGGAGAGACAAATCAGATTTCCTTCTCCAACACAGGCTACAGTGACCTCCAGGAATTTTCATCACTCTGGGGATAATTGATTTGTGAGCACTTTGATTGGAAACAGGCCATTTTTGCCTGATGGAGACCATCCTCCATGGGAGGAAAAGAAACTATTTTCTCATGATTTCTGCAGAGGAGTCTCAGAATAAATAAGACACAGCAGAGTAATGAAGTAATGACAGGTTTTGTCTTAGTCTGGAAGAGCATTATTATGCAGGAATAATTCATGGCTTGGTACTGTCAGTCCTGTTTTGTGATGCTCGACTGTCAAGCCCTATGAAACAAGACTGGATGTGAGCCCTTACGTGCCTCACTCAATTTACTTAGGCCCCTGAAATTCTGAGAGTTTACCAGTTGTCACTTATTCAACAAGGGCCTTAACTAGCTTAACTTTTACTTTTGTGTAGCTCATCAGAAAGACAGCTCCTGCCTTCAAGACCAAGGCTTCTAGGGACTCAGTATACTCTGACCCTAAAACGTTGACTTCAGTTATATCAAGATGCACTCAGACACATATGAGTATCAAGGTCTCTTTTTAGGAAGGGCAAAGTTTTTCTTTGCCTGCAATCTTTGGATATAACACTATGCTCTACATTGCTGAGAAGAAATGAATTACAGGAGGAATTGAGAACGAAAGTGTGTTTTCATTAGCCTCTATTGGATGCTGGGGAATTACCAGGTGAAAAGGAAATCTCTCTTGGAGCTGCACTAAGGTAATACATTTTGCTCAACGCCTGTTCTGAGGATAGTGAGTCTGCATCCCACTAAGAGGCTGAGAGACAGGACTTCACAGGGGCACCTTTGGTTTCTCCCAGACTTTTCAAGAGTTGGTGGCCTTTAAGATGACTGTGAAGGGACATTCAGCCCATTGACAGCAGACTCCTGCCAATGCCTATATGGTAAATGGAAAATGACTTTTCTCTTCCCAGAGCTTTGGGTCCACTCCTGTCCTTGCACATCCATCCCTCATGGTAAATGCTGTGCTCTGGACTGCACAACCCTTTCCTGCCTGCAGTTGCAAACATTCTCAGTTCAAATTGCCACGTGGGAGAGGAAATAAACTTGCTTATATCTCTGCAAAGTTCAGTGACTCCAGGCAGGGCTCAGTCCATGTGTTCCAAGAATACCCCTGGGTCCAGCCCTCCCTCATGGTAGGCTCAATAATCACCAGAGAACTAAAGGGACCCATGACTGACCTGGCCATGTGTACATCCCTGAGCTGATTGGTTCCTGCCAGCCATGTGTGCAACCCTGAGCTGACTGGTGCAACCTGGTCACACTACATCCCTGAGTTGATTGGTTCATGCTAGTCATGTGTGTATCTTTGAGCTGATTGGTTCATATTGGTCATGTGTGCCTCCCCAAGATGACTGATTCCTGCCAGTTATGTGTGCAACTCTGAACTGACTGGTGCAACCTGATCACACGTGTATCCCTAAGCTAATTGGTTCATCCTGGTCACATGTGCATTCCTGAGCTGATTGGTTCAAGCTAGTCATGTGTGCATCCCTGAGCTAATTGGTTCATCCTGCTCACATTTATATCCTTGAGTTGATTGTTTCATCTTGGTCACATGTGCATCCCTGAACTTATTGGTTCATTCATCTTGAGCATGTGTACATCCCTAAGATGATTGGTGTAGCCAAATCAGGTCATTGTCCATCCCTAGGGGAGAATGGGAGTTTCAACCAAAGGAAATGTGCTTCCCACAGGAAAGAGGGGTCTTCTTAAAGAAGAAAGGAATTCTTTAAGATGCATCTAAGAGTCCTATGAAATACTTGTATTATCTGCATTTTGTAGATGGAAAGCATAGACTCAGAGAAGTGAGTTAGGCCCAAGGTCACAGAGCTGGCAAATGGGTCCAGGATGCAAACTGGGTCTGTGTTAGCCCACATTCTCAAGTTTTTTTTCCCTGCAGACTTTCCTAACTTTTCATCTTTTAGCTCTCATTTTAAAGTATACTAATGCCACACACTTCACATTCAAGAATAGAGAAAAACTGGTGTTTTGGGGCAGCAATGTTAGGAGGTCCATTTACAATCCCGCTTAGACACATATCTTTCTAGACAGACCCTGTCCCAGGCAATAGGAATGAGACACCTCTCAGAGAGCGTGAGAGCAGACATCAGAGACTGGGCACCTGCAGGGTTGCAGAGATCTGGTCAGACAAGACCCAGGTGAGGGGATCAGTTTGCACCAAAGGTCAGTCAATGAGCGAGATACAGATGGGGCAGGTGTCAGTGTCAGGACAGTCCACGGGCCACAGATGTCCAGAGTAGGGGATGAGCAGGGGTCTTGATTTTCTTACAAGTGCTGAGACCCTACGGGCCTCTTATACATGGAGAAACTTGTGATCAGGATGCCCACAAGCAGCCAGGCCTGTGGTCACCTTTCGCGCCCACAGTCTATGTCCTACCCTGTTTTGACACAGTCACGCAAGCTATTGTTTTCCCACCATTTGGGGTAGTGGCATTGCTGTTCCTTGTGACCTGGAGCCCAGACCCTCACACATGGCAAGCAATCACCAGGGCTATAGATTGACTGCCACACCAACTGAGATGAGAACCTGCCATGTTGTGTTCTTTATGGTCCCTCAGGGTCTTAATATAACTTTAAAGATGACAGGGACCTTGACATTGCAGAATCTGAGAACCCATCAAACCTTGTGGATGTCACCTTGTCACACCCATGACCATCTGCCCTGGTACCAGCTTCAATGGCAAGCCCTTATGACGGCATCATGGAGCCACAGAAGCCAGTCTTTCCCCACTCATTTTCCATCATCCATTCACTCTCCACGGGGCAGGAGAAGAGCCTGTGGTCTATTCAAGTGCATTCTGAGTATTGTTATTGAGTACCTACAGCATGCCAGATCCTTGGCTAAGCCCTTTGGATACTCTGGTGAATAAACAGGACAAAAAAAAACAACTGCTCCCATGAAGAGTTCACAGGAAGCATGAGTGGTAAGTCAGCAAGACAGTCTCAGACGGTGACAACATTGTAAAGAAACCAGAGCAGGGTGATATGATGCAGAGTGATCGGAAAAAGATGACTTTGTGTACGATCCTCAGGAAGGAGCAGACAGGGAGGTTGACTACAGGACCTGACGGAATTCACCATCAGAGGAACAAAGGGCCCTGGTTAGCAGGGGCCAGCCTCTACCATCCCAGAGCTGCCCATGGCCTCCACCATACTCAGGGTCACCTCCTTCACAGTCCGTGATAGGGCAGCAGAGACATGGCTGTGAAGCACAGCATGTGCTTCACCATGAGCACAGCAAGTGAAGTTGAGTCGCACAATGGGAAAGTCTTTTGGAATATACAACCTGTGAAGCAGATTCTGAGTACTGGGGAGTAGAGGCCATTCATGTCCAAGGATTCAGTGATGTCAGACCTCAAGAGGGTCACCCTCTCTTGATAAGTTGTTCCTTAGAATCCTGAAGCGTGTGTTCACAAACAGAGAAGTGCCTGCCTATATCAGGGAAGGGCTCGGGAGAAGGGAGGAGGGGTCCTCCGTGCTCCCCACCTACCCCCACCATGTTCCCAGGACACATGAACACAGATCTCGTTTACAACCCTAGAAGAGACAAAACCTGCTGTGATGTACGGGTTGGGCTTTGTGAGGACACAGAGAACTGAGCAAACAGGCTCCGCAGGAGTGGCAGGCGAGGATGTCTCTGCAAGTCCAAGTCCTGAATTGCTGCCAACACCAGCGCCCCCTACTGCCTGGGATTGATAGAAATCCTGAAAAATCCCCAAATTTCCTTGGAGGACAAGAAAGGTCTTGAGCAGCTGACAATTGGTTCAGAAGCTTCAGACACTAACGGTGAGTGCCAGGCTCCTGGCTCATTCCAGGGTGGACAGAGAGGAACTCCAGTCTGAAGCAGGGAGAGTGGGGAGCCAGGGAAGGGTCTTGAAAAGAGAAGGAGCATGTGACACACAGTTGAAAGGGGTTAAATTGTAGCACATATGCCTTGGATGTTTTTTGTTTGTTTTGAGTTGGGATCTCACTCTGTGACCCAGGCTGAAGTGCAATGTCATGATCACAGTTCACCATAGCCTCGACCTCGTGGGCTCAAGCCATTCTTCCACTTCAGCCTCCTGAATAGCTGGGAATACAAGTGTGTACCACCACACCCAGCTAATTTGTGTGTGTGAGTGTGTGTGTGTGTGTGTGTGTGTGTGTGTGTGTGTGTGTAAGTGAGATCTTGCTTATGTTGACCAGGTTGGTTTCAAACTCCTGGACTCAAGCAATCCTTCTGCCTCAACCTCCCAAAGTGCGAGGATTACAAGCCTGAGTCTGCGCCCAGCCTACTTGGATTTTGGAAAGTCAAATAAGAACAATGATAGCAAGTGGGCTTGCCTGTTTACATGTGCCAGAAATGACTCTGCCAAGTACTTTATGAAGGGGATCCCCCAAAAAGCCAGATTTATCTCTTGAAGGGTGCCCCCCTGGTTATTATAGGCTTCCTCTGCTAGGTGAATGTTCTAGGAACCCATTGGCATCAATGTACCAGCCAACGTTGTGAGAGGCTGCTTACAGTTTTAGTGGATTTTTTGGGGGGGAGAGATTCTTTCAACACAATTGTCCATTTCATGATGGATGATTTATTAGCATACTTGCTGACAAAGATTTGAGTATCCAGCAGTTTTTGACCAAAAATGACATAACTCTTATGCCCCACCTTTCCTGTTCACCGGATCTCACTCCAGTGACTTTTTTGTTTGTTTATTTTCCCAGATGAAAATGGTCCTCAAAGGGAAACATTTTTGCTGATGTGGAAGAGATGAAACCAAAAACAAAAGAAGCACTAAAAGGCCTCAAATGTGATAAGTTCAAAAATTGTTTTGAGCGGTGGAAAAAGCATCTTGATCGATGCGTTGTATCAACCGGAGAGTACTTTGAAGGTGACTGAAGTTTAAACATGTAAGAATAAATACATAATTTGTTTATAAATAAATTCCAGGGATTTGGGGGTCCTCCCTTATATAAGTGTGATTCCACTCAGTCCTCACAAACCCCTGTGAGGAAGAACCTTTGGTATGTATTTTCCAGACAAGGTAAAAAGTCACATGGAGATTATAGGACTTGCCACGAGTTGGTGGCAGGCCACACTCAACCTCAGTCAGGCCCCATGTGACCACTCTGCTATAAACCAGGGCATCTGCACAACCGTTCTACTGACATCTTGGACTGAAAGATTCCTGGGTCGGGGGGTGGCTATGCTGTGCATCATAAGATGTTCAGCACGTCTCTGGGCACTACTCTCTGTATGCCAGTAACATCCCTCCTGTGCTGTAACAACCAAAAAGTCCCCAGACATTGACAAATGTCCCATAGGGGTGGGGCAGGGACACCATCACCCTGATAGATAATAACTGTTTAAACCAATAACTGTGAACTTCAGCCACTGGGAGAGCACCCACACCAAGAAGCTGAGCAGTGTCATGTCATGCCGCCACATGTAATGGAGCAGAATTTGTACAAACGACCAGCTGAACACAACTAAAAAACCAGGAGAATAAAGGCAGAGAAAGGATTTGATACTGAGAGAGACGAGCCTCAGCAGGTATTTATTTAATAGATACATGTGCTTATAAATATCTGTGACCCTGTTGTCTTAGACGAAGCTCTCGGGAAAAGAAGTGTCTAAGCTTATTTGTTACAGCGCAAGGCCAAGTGCATGCGGGAGAATAAATAACCTTGATGTCAGTGGAGACGGAATGTGGATGGAGGAGGCTGCTAGGAGTCCACCAGCTCCAAGGCCGTCTTCACCTTGATCCGCCACTGGGCTGACCTCCCATTCGCCACCTGCATTCTCCGGCAGGCCCCCCAACCCAGAGAACACCCCTCTGAAGCACCCATCTTTCCTGCCTGTTGGAGGCCTAAGCACATCCAGGAAGGGAATAATATCACAGGCGTCTCACCCTGTAGTCAGTTCACCACCAAGTTCAGTCAGGGCGTGGTTCCCCTAGCAACAAGGTCCCGGCCTGCCCTCCTGTGTCAGCATCGCTCCCCTTCAATGTTTTCTGCCTGTGTAAGACCTAAGCAGTTATTTCTTTTGCAGGTGATTTTCCTAGAAAAAGCGTCACCATCTCCGTCACCCCCTCCTCCACCTTCCTCTGTGGCAGCCATAGTGCTTTTCACCTTTCTTCTCACTTCCCAGAGTAATGTATCCCTTCTAACTCGGTGGTACAAACAGTTTCCTCCAGCTGAATTGAGTGTGTGCATTGCACAAGCTGTTGGTTGTACTGGAAAGTTCTGAACTTGCAAGTTCAGGTACAAAGCGTACAGATGTCATCGTTAAAGTGTTCCTGTCTCAAATGGAAATGTTTGGCTTAAATAAGAGAATAAAGCTGTTCAGAATTCCCACGTGAAAAGATTGTCTTCTGAAAAGATGCCCAATGCTAAGAGTCAGTGTCCCCACCCGAGGGTGGTGCGTTATCGGGGATTCTTAAGGAACATTGAAGTCGAGGAATGTCTGCTGACAATAGGTGTGTCTTTGGCCCTTCTCCGTGTGTGGTGGTAGTTCTGGAATGCTGGAGCTGTCTGCTGTGCCTGCACCACTAAATCAGGGCAAACACAACCCAATGAATATGTTGCAATCATATCCCTATTATTTTTCTGTATCTCCAATTTATTCAGGGAGCAGGAGAGATATTTAACAATTACTTAGCAGCCTTCTTTACAAAACGAGAGGATGAATACAGATAACACTGGGAAAGATTATTGAGAGCAGAATATTGAATTATCTGTGGATGGGAGAAGCGCATGAATAATTCATTCTCCCCACCTCAGGTACAGGCCCCTCCCAGGCCTGGGAGGCTGGGCCACCAGGCAGAGCTGAACTGTGGTGAGATGTGCAGGGGGGGCGGGGAAAGACAGCTTGTCTGACACCATGACTCTCCCCATTTTGCAAACAGCGCCAAGCCCTGTGTGGAACTTGTGCAGAAGCAAATGTGTCTCAGCCTTTCTGCTCTTCTGCAGAGTGTATTCCATGTCTGCATTGCTGAGGACAGTAATCCATAATGAAGTCATTACATGCAAGAAGGGTGGGGAAAGAACTGCCTGCCAGCCTCTTCCATTAGACTCAGGTACTTTGGCACATCTCTAATTAAGATCGGGAGGCTTGGGTCCCAATTGACAATGCTCTCCATTCCCCTGGTACGCAGTCAAGAGCGCTTGAGGGCAGAGCTAATACAGTGAGCTGGGTAATGGCTTGGATAATTCCAATAAAGATTTCGAGTTACACTAGATTCTGGAGGTTAACTGGTACTACTCAGAGAAGGAGCCCATCTCTGGGGGTGTTGCCCAGTGTCATTTAGACCAGCAGAAAGATGCGATGCTAGTGTCACCAGCTAAGCAATTTGCCTGGAACCTGGGAAGGGAATATGTCTAGCATTCTCAGACTTGGAACTTTCTTTTATGAAGCAATTGGTGTCTCCCTCCAAGCTTCCAGGATCTCAGCGTAAAGTGGTCCCAACTGGGGAACAGCAAATAGACATCACATCTAAGGAAAAAAACAGTGACCAGGTAATTCCCTGTTTTGTTTTGGGGTATTCTACTGTTTTGTTTTCCACTCATTTAGAAATTTGGAGAAAACATTTTGACATTTGCTGATTATTGCAGTTTTTTCCCTGAGGAGCCAAGTTTGAATGCATGAATCTTGAGTCCTATCTGAGAAACTCACATGTGATATGGGAGTGTGGGGAGCAAAGCGGGGTCGGGTGGAGAGGGAGAGGATCTGCGGCGTTTTGGCTATCGTAGCTTTAAGAATTCCTTACCATTTAGATGACTGTGGAAACAGAGGAGTCCAGAGAGACCAAGGTAGAGGAGGAGGGAACAGGATTCCCCCTGGGACACCGGGACGTGCAGGAAGGCTTGGCACCCACAAGGGGTCGCTCTCCCCCACAAGAGTCGCTGCTACGGCCAGCTGGCAAGCTTACCTGCCCACCTGAAAGAGGGAGACACCTGCCCAGGGTGAGGACTTAATCGATTGTGAAGAACAGAAGAACCATGACCACAGATATCTGGGTGTACTCTATCTCCCTGCTCTCAGTTCATTTTCAAAAGAACAGTCACCATCTGAGTCCCCAGAAAGCCTCCTGGTATTTTGTAAATTGTCCTTCCATATGGTTTTTGGTGGTGGCCAAGTTGGAAGTCATTTGCTGGCATTCAGTGCCCAGCTACAGTGTTAATATGGAGCTGGCAGCCCTACCTGTGCCCCGCTGGATAATCCAATAACAGAACACGATAAAACTCCCATTTGTGCCACAAATGACAGTTAGGCCAAGCAGCCTTAAAAATATTATCCCTATCCCGGGGTTCCATGAAGTTTTCATACTCACATTATTTTCATTGGAGGAAATGCTATTAGCCATTTTTTAAAATGTGCAATTCTTAGAATATATTTCACAAAAGACTTGTTATATTGCTGCAGCTTGAAAAGCAATGCCTGATTTTGAAAAAAAAAGGGGGGGGGGAGTAATAAAAATAACAGCATCAGATCTAGAAGTCTTATTTTGTTGCTTAAAATAATTCATTAAAATAGTCTGCCATGGTTATAAATAATTAAAGGCATACAGAAACATTTAGACTAAAAAGTAAGAGCCATTTTTCCTCCCCAAGGAGGTCCTATTAAGAATCTGTTCCTCAAATTTTTAGAGCAAAGTTAGAAAAGTTATACTTTTGTCACAAGGAAAGAAGTGACTTTAATAAGACATTTTAAAATTTAATAAAGTAACCAAGAAAGCAGATAATAAAGCAAGAGAAACAGAATGTAGATAAAATTATCCCCATGAACATGACCACAGCGGGAATTAATCGAAAGCCTACAAAGGCAGACACAAAAGCCACCATGCACAGGCCCCTCCCCTCTCTGACAAGGGCTAATGAGTCTTCACCCATAAGGAACAATAGATAATAGTTTCTGCAGGATGCACTGCTACAGTAAATAGAGAATTAGATGAGCATCTGGTCATAGGCGGGGAGGTGGTTATGGAGATAGGAGGAGAAAACCAAAAACTAACAGGAAACAAAAAAGACTGAGCTGGTGGTTTTGATAATCCTAAAAACTTAGTTCTCTATACTGTCAGTGACTGCTGGGTTTGCAACAAGTCTTTCCTTTTGACATTGTTTCCAGGAAGGCTCTGGAACATCCCTTACCTAACAGCAAAACCGGATAAACCTGGTCTCCTTCAACTGGCAGCAGCCACAGCTGTCCTGAATCCTCACCATCTGCCTGCTGGTGGAAGCAACCTCCTGAGAGACCCAGGGAGGAGCTAAAAGCTCAGGCTTTTAAAGATGCCCTCAGGCAACCTCTTTGGGTCCCTTCCCACTGTAGGAGATTTTCTGTCTTCTCAATAAATCCTGCTTTCTCAAAAAAAAAAAAAAGATGTCTTCACCTCAGTGATGCCCAGTAACCTGATATGAGTCAGAGGAAAGAATTCAGAGCCAGGTGGGTTTTGGTTCAAATCCCAACTTCATCACTCAGTAGCTGTGGAAGATTAAACGAGTTAAACTCTGTGACACTTGATTGACACATGTGTGCGCACACACTCACACACACACACATGCACTCGCATAGGCGGGGGATTCAGAGAGAACTATTACACAGATATTCATGAAAAGATTCTAAAACATAATAAACACTCAACAAACAGTTACTAATAGGGTCAAAATATAGGTACGTGAAAATAAAATGGAAAAAAGGAGAACTACAGTAAAAAAATTCCAAGTACTTTATTTTTTATCCTTGCTCTACACACTGATTTCTCCCAAAAGGACAATCTGACTTTCTTGTAGTAATATTGTTGCTAAACATGATGTGTTCCTTCTAACAACTAAATATTTATTGAGTACCTGCTGAGTACCAGGCCTGTTCTAAGCACTTATCTGTGTTACCTCCAACCCTATGAGACATCCTTTTCAGCAAACCTGCTTTACTGAGAAGAGGACCACAGACACAAACTGTTGCCCATGTCCATACTGCCCATCAGTGGTGGGTGAGCTCTTGAACTCATACTCTGGAGTGGCTGGGCTCAAGCACTTTGCCATGACCACATTCCATCTCCGGCATGTTCAGACTTCATCCCTGGACCCCCCACGCTGGAGCCTAGGTATGGGACCTGCTACCCCTCTGCAGTGAGCTACCCACCCTGTTATGCCGTTGGCAGTGCCCAGCAAACGCGGCCTGGCCAGGTGGATTGTGGGGCTGCCTTTCCTAGACCCGCCTGGGCTCTGGGGCAGCTCCCCCTCACTGCGCCATTCCTTTTCAATGCCATCCCCTCAGAGAGGCTTCCTGGGTTCCCTGTCTGGGAAGAACTACCCACTTGCTGACTACCAGTGTCCTGCAACTGCTCCTGTCAAGTTCAATGACCATGATGTATTTGTTGGGTTGGCTCATCTTCCCCACAAGGCAGGGGACTGTCCCCACAAGGGCAGGGACTTGGTGCTCTTGTTCACTGGCATACCATAAAGCCCGTGACATGGACAAAAACCCATCTGCCACAGGTTGCTTGAGCACCTTCCTGACGCTTGTCTCTGTCTTGCTCCGTGGTCCCTGCTACGAATGAGGACACGTGGTTTTGCATCCTCAGAGCTCGGAGCCCAGGTTGTATGTCTGTCCTCACTGCAGGAACACGTGTCTTGGGCTTCACCGGTAGCCTGCCTCATGGCAAACTTCAGAGGCAGTGGGGCCAGTGGGCAGCCACGGGCCCTGCAGGAAGCTCTCTGGTGGGGGCTGATATTCTGGGGTGTGAAGACCCCATCCCCAAGTCACCAATTTTCCTAGGAAGTGGCAAGGTAACCAAGGTCTTCTAATGAATTCCCCCTGTGGTGAAACTAGCCATTAACCAGATTGGATGTTCTCATTTGCAACTGAGCACCATGAGCAAGATGGAGAGGCAAAGGAAACATTTCAGAAAGGTAAGGAGGAAAATGAAGCAGATATTCAGGAGGGTGAGAGAGAGAGGAAAGAGATAGAGAAAAGACCAGGATGCCACCATCTCTGGCATCCATAATTGAGCTATTCAGTCTGTTTCCTTTCACTGAAGCATCACGTCTTTTCTAGTTGCTGCCTAGTGGTTTTGTAGGAGGCTAGAACATAGCTTAACCCTGGTTTTGACCTCTGCAGTTCATACTGCATGCATGGATTTTCTTGGTAGCAGAGATTCTTAGCAGCACCAAGAGTTTTGTTTCTTCCTTCCTGGGTCATATTGGGGCACTTCAGAAGTAAAGCAAGGTGAGTCTTATCCAAAGACTCAGCAAATGCTGTCTAAACTCAGGATGTCTGAATCCCTGAAAGGGTCCATGTGGACCCCACACCACACGATGGATCTGCCACTCTGGCTGAACAGGTAGCCTGGATTTCCAGCTTTAGGGATATAATATGTTGGAATCAAGCATTGTCCTATGTAAAATAAATGTTTTTTTTCCCAATATGAAGCCCCTCCCCCAACACAGCCACGTGGGAATAAAGTTGCTATCAGCCATGGGCATCTCCAGCCACTAAAAGATCTAGACAGAAGGAAGAAGAAGAGAGAAATCAGAGATCACCAAGCCCTTGAACAATTTTTCCTTTTTGACATAAGCAAAGGACCTAGTGAAATGTGCAAACAGACTCTGGGTTAAAAAAGAAAAAAAGATGCACTAGCACGTCTCATCATGCACAATGAAGACTTTGTTCTAAAGATTAGGCTGTGTTGCTGCAAGCTTCCAAAATCAGAATGACCTTGGCAAAAATGCCTGGTCCTCCTGCCCCTTAGATAGTCCTGGGTAGGAGGCAGGTGACTGATGAGTAATTTTTAATAGAAATGCATTACGTGAACTTCTACCTTTGGGACAAGAGTGTTTGATCAGTTACATGAGCAGGTAGCCCAAAGTCCTTCCCAAGCCCCTCAACATGCGCTGGTCTGACAGTTCCCACATCCCAGCCCCTGCACTGCTTCAACACGCTGATCCCAACTCTCCTCTGAAGGTACCCTGACCCTCTGCATGAATTCCACTCCTGCCCTGGGCTCGCCAATGTAGGCTTGGTCCCTCACTTCCTTCTGGGTTCTGTTGGTCTTGGAGCTTTTCAGAAAGGCCTTTCCCAACCTGCTCTCCAGCCATCCCCTCCAACCCTGAGCCTGTCACTTGTCCTGACTGGCATCCCATGACTCCCCGCAACATGACTATTGACAACCTGGCTTCCTGGCTGTCTCCTGGCGGGAATGGGAACCACCCCGAGTGCAGGAATTTACCATTATGCCCACACCTCTGACTCCAACACCTGGTCCTTCACAGTTGCTCTGAAATAACTGCTGAACTAATGAATGACAAAGAAAGACCAGGGTTCTCTGGGTATGGGAACGGAGAATGGATCACCCTCCCAGCTTTGACTTTGTTCTGCAATGGGTCTGTGGGCTCATTATGAGTCTTCCAGGAAGCCAGTGAATGAGACAGAAGAGGCTGCAACCCGCCCAGCAAGGAGAGGACCTCGAGTGGTCCCCGCAGTACAGAGGACAAAAAATATTGACTTCACAAATTAAAAGGAATGCTATTAAAAATTCAAACACCTAATATACGGTGGCCAGCCCGCTGCTCACCTCTCCTCTGCACGTGGACAACTGTTTACATCAACCCAGTGGAGCGCAGGTTCCCTAGGAAGAGCTTCTCTGGGGGCAGGGAAGATTTCCTGCCACCCAGAATGACTGCAGGGGGGACACCTGGTCATTGTATTTATAAACTCCTAGGAGTGTTTTTGCTGTGTTTTCATTTTTATGTGTCTACAAGTAGCCTTTCACCCCCTGCCCCAATTCCCACAGCTGTGGGCACTCTGCACCGCAGGGAGCACCTCCCTTCCCTCCAGGGGACAGAATTCCCCTCATACAAACTCTTCTTCCAGTCCCTCCTTGACCTCAGCTTCAAGGAGACACCCAGAAAGGAACACCACACAGCACCGTGGGCCCTCTCATGGCTCATACTTTGTGAGTGATTTGATTACAGTAGACAGAATGCTCTGCTTGCGAGGAAGTGCAGTTCTATTTCCTGTCACTTTCTAATATAAAGGTGCCTCTGGGCAGTATCGCCAGGTCTGAGGGGGAATGCCTCAGTGACCCCCTGCTCAGCCACCTCACTAATGGAGGTGGCCCACAGGTCCTGCACCTGGGCACCTTGGATATTGACTTCCCCAGAGGGGTCCATCAGCAAGTCATGCCCTCCCGTGCCCCTCCTGCCCTGTCGGTCTGGCTCATGCAACCATAAGAGTGAGGTTTTTGTCATGACCTCAGGCAAAAAGGGCTGGACAAATACTCACCCAATTTGGAGGGTTTATTTGGAGAACTGATATAAAATAAAGGGAGTGGCTCGGCATAGTGGCTCATGCCTGTAATCCCAGCACTTAGGGAGGCAAGGTGGGAGAATCACATAAACCCAGGGGTTCGAAATCAACCTGGGCAACTAAGTGAGACCTAAACTCAAAAACAAAGGCATGGTAGAATATTCATGATTCATTTGGAGGGGTCCTGAGGGCTCATCAATAGTCAGCTTTAGAGTGGCTAACAGCAAAAGAGGACATGTGGATTAAGATGAGGGGGCCAGGGCAACCCCCTTGGGTCCCCTCCCACTGTGTGAGTTTTTCTGTCCTCTCAATAAATCCTGATTTTAAAAAAAAGATAATGGGGACAAAAAGAAAAAGAGCAATCAAGTGTTTCAAGTAAGAGTCCCACAGAGTCCCAGGGTAGACACACCAGAACGCCTGCCGCTGTCTGTGGTGGGGTCGCTGTGTGATCCTGGGACCCTGAGGGATGAGGGTAGGCATGGCAGGCAATGGGGTGGGGGGGGGGAGAGAAGGCTGTTTACCTTCAGGGCCACAATCTTTTGTGTGTGTCTACCTCTGTGAGTGTGCATCTCTGTGTGTGCTTACCTGTGTGTGTGCACCTGTGTGTACTATTCCAGCCTCACTGAGTTGTGACTAAAACTTGAGTTTAAAATTCCTCCTTTAAAAGTCTTTTATTTTAAAATTGTTTTCTAAGTCCTAAAAGGATTTTCAGGGCAACCCCTTTGGGTTCCTTCCCACTGTGGGAACTTCTCTGGCCTCTCAATAAATTCTGCTTTCTCAAAAAAAAAAAAAAAAAAAAAAAAGGATTTACAAAAATAGTAGAAAGATTTCCTATATACCTTTAACCCGGATTTTCTGACTTTTGATGTTTTGCCAGATCGTGTGTGTGTGTGTTTCTGTGTCATCTCTAGGGAGGCAGCACACACCGTGGCCATTTCTCCACCATGTGTGTCACATCCTGAGAACAAGACTGCTCTCTTACATGTGCACAGTGCAGCCATCATCTTCGGAAAGGTAACATTGGTGTATCATCATCATCGTCATCATCATCATCATCATCAGGGTCTCACTCTGTTGCTCAGGTTGGAGTGCAGTGGCACCATCACATCTCACTATAACCTCAACATCCTGCTTCCTGGGCTCAGGCAATCCTTCCCTCTCAACCTCCTGAGTAGCTGGGACTACAGGCACTCCCCACTACAGGCCTGGATAATTTTTAATTTTTTTTTTTTTGTAAAGATAAGGGCGCAGCAGGAGACCAGCCTCCTGCATTCATCTCCTCACCCCTACCTTCTTAGGGAACTCCCTACAGAGGTGAGGGGCTCCCTCAGTCAAAGCTCTCACACTCGGGCTGGGAAGGGGCAAGGACCTCCTAGAGTTCTTCCATCAACGTCTCCCCTGCTGAGGGGCTGACTGGGTCACAAACAGGCTCAGACTGCAACCCTCCTCCTAGGCTGTCCCCAGGTGGAAATGGCAGTGAATGCAGAGTGAGAGGCCAGCATTAGCACACCTGTGGCTGGCAGAAAAACACCTCAGTTTGCACACCAAATCCCCAGCCTTTAAGGTTCCTTTCTATGCAGAGTTTCTGTTAAGCCCTCACTCTGTCCCTGTCACCTCTATAGCCAGGTCAGACCTCAGGTTGCTGGGAGCTCCAGAAGTCAGGCCAGAGGAAGAAACTCCCTGGTGAAGGGTGAGTGGCCACAGCCACACCAGCAAGGCTGTTGGCACCCACCCGCCACTCTCTTCCAGACACCCTGCTGCTCCCTGGGGGCCCTGCTGCTCTGCCTAAGTCAAAAATCAAGGATGGACACAACCTCAGCCCATGGGGAGTGGAGACTCGGTGGAAGAGGCCTGCCTTCTCATGCCTCCCCCAGGACAATGCCAAGACACTTTTCAAATGCCCCTCGTGGTAGCAGAGGCTGCAGGCCTCAACGGCCCAGTGGAATCTGGATGGAGGATACCTCTTCCCTGGTCTCCTTCCCTACCTGTCTCACTTTCCAGTCCTCCAATTGGCATTTCCTTCAGCCACTCAAATCCCTGTCTCAAGAGAAATCTCAAACTGGGAGACCCTATTCCTGGAGAAAGGTTCTTGCACACTTTGTGTGGCTGCATCTTAAATAGCCTGAGCTTTGGAAAGGGACCACCTTTGGAGAGGCAGAACAGCAGGGGTTCGGCTTCCCTGTGCCCACCAGCAGGCTCCCAGCTCTCCTGCTGCAGCCCAGCCTTGGCTTCTCAGAGGAGATGGCAGATGTCAAATCCAAGGGCTTCCCAATGGGTACCTTTGCCCCTGAGAATTCCTCAAAAGTCATTGGACAGGTAGAAGTTGTGGGAGGGGAGTAAGAGGCCAAACAGCTGACCCCCTGAATGGGGCTCAGATGAGGGGATCCCCAAAGCCCCTCTGCCCCCTGAGAACTCCTGCTTCCTGCTTCTGCTAGAAGGCTGGAGCTAAGAGGAGCAGCTGACGGATGGAGCCCCTAAGAGCTACTCACACCATTGGTAACAGTAACAGAGAGATAAAACTAACTATTGAGATGCCATGAGGCGCCTTGAATTGCAATTGAATTGCAATAATCATTGTTACTGTAATAGTGAGTTAGAAAATTATTATTATTATTATTATTATTATTTTGAGTTGGAGTCTCACTCTGTCACCCAGACTGGAGTGCAGTACAGACTGGAGTGCAGTGGTCGCTCCCGGCCACTGCAACTTCAACCTGCTGGGCTCCAGCGATCCTTCTGCCTCAACCTTCCAAGTAGCTGGAACTGCAGGCGCGCGCTACCACGCCTGGCTAATTTTTGACCTATTGTAGAGATGAGGTCTCGCCAAGTTGCCCAGGCTATTTTATGTTAATAAACCAATGAATAAAAAAGGATTTCATAACCACATGCATGTGAGCCTGGTACAGCAGAGTTATTTGAAGACATGCGCTCATCCCTGGACCTGCAGGGTATAGGGACTGGGGTGAGGAGGAGGGTAAATGATTTAAAATGCACACCCTTCTAGAACAAAAGCAGTAGATCAGCCAGCAGGGCGCCCAGGAGCTGAGAAGGAAGGGAAAGGCCGATAAGATCCAAGTCCCTGAGCTGCCATTAACTTTTGAGGTACTCAGATGGGAACACATCAACCTGGGCCAGATGTCAGGCTCCAGGACTACGAAGGGGAGCATGGACAGACAGTAGGGACATTGACAGCCTAGTGGTCCAGGGCATCCTCTGCTGAGTACATCCCAAGTGTCCTCTGGTCCCCACCCCCAATCACAGCATTCATCACGCAGAGTTCTCCTGTGATCCTCATCATACAGATGCAGGCGCAGAGACTCACAGAGGCTGAGAAGACAACCTGCAGCCAGCCCTGGCAGGTGGTAGAGATGAGACTCCACCCTCAAGACTCCAAGAACAGGGTCCATCCCAAAAGGCAGAGATCAAGCAAGAACAAAATAATTGGGTAAAGGATGTTTCGTGTGAAAGAGAAAAGCAATGCCAAAGAGAAGCCACATGTCCAGACACATGAGATGGAAACATGTACACGTGGGCTCACAAGGTTAACCTTTTAATGCAAGCATAGTTTGCTGTTACTGTGCTGAGTTTCTAACTATCAGCGACAAGATGGCTGTGACCTATGGGTCAGATTGCTACTTTAAATGTTACAAAATGGATTCATTGGCAAGTGGAATTTTGAAGTGATGTGTTTCTTGTTTCTTCCCCCTCACATTCCTTTTCTTTCAAGACAAATAAGGTGTGGCCCTCTACATTACCTTCTAATGAAATTTTAATGTATTTGAGAGTATTTTCGGCTCTCTACAATTTTATGGAGATGAAAATATAAAAGCCCTCAAAAGACTTCAAAACCGAATTAGTCTGCAATGTATATTCAAGCTATATTTCTTTTTGACCCAGTTTATCTTTTCTTAAAAAGTTGAAAAATTATCAAAGGAACTTTCTTTCTTTCTTTGTACTTGTTTATAACCCAAAATTTTGAACAGCTAGTTTGAACATACTAGCCTAGCTGGTTGTGCTAGGCGCCTTGCAAGAATAATCATATTCAATGAGCAAAGCAACCCTGTGAGGTTGGTTGTGCCATTGTTTCTATTTTACAGACAAAGAAACTGAGGTTTGGAGAGGATGACAGAGCCTGAATGGACAGCACTCTCTCTTCACTGGATACGACCAGGTCTTTGGTTCTACCTAAGTTCTTTTATGTGTGTTTGTTTTTTGTTTTGTTTTGATTTTGAGCCAGAGTCTCAATCTGTCACCCAAGCTGGAGTACAGTGGCAAAATCACAGCTGATTCCAATCTTGACCCACTGGGCTCAGATGATCCTTCCACCTAAGCCTTCCAAGTAGCTGGGAACAGGTGTATGCCATCACATCTGTGTAATTTTTATTTTTATTTTTTTAGGGACGAGGTCTGGCTATGTTGCCCAGGCTGGTCTCTAACTCCTGAACTCAAGCAATCTTCCTGCCCTGGCCTCCCAAACTGTGGGGATTCCTGGCATGGGCCACCTCTCCCAGCTCATGCTTCGGTTTTCTATTGTTGCCGTAACACATTATCACAAGTGTAGTGACACCAATATTTTCTTCTTTGTAGAGCTAAGAAGGCCGGCCCAGGTATCAAGGCCCAACTCAAGCTCTTACCAGACTGCGTCCTTTCTGGAGGCTCTGGGGAAAGCCTGCTTCCTTGTCCATTCATGTTTTTAGAACAGTTCCTTGCTGCTGTGGGACTGAGGTGGCCTTTCCTTGTGGTGTCAGCTGAGGGACCTCCCAGCCTCTAAGCCCATTCCTAGGCCTCTCTTCCTCCACCCTCAAATCCAGCCTTGCTAGGCCAAGCTCCTGTTATGCTTTGAAGTTTCCTTCCTCCCTCTTCTGTCTCAGCTCTCTGACCACTTTCTGCCTTCCCCTGGCTCTAAGGACTCATGTGATAACACTGGGCTGGGATAATCTCTTAGCCTTTTGTCTTCCAGGCCTGTTTTCCCAGCACCCTCCTATCTTCTGGTAGCAGAACCTTGAGGCCTCCACCCACACCAGTATCACTGAGGGGGCCCAAATTCAGACCTGGCCATTCAGAGCTTCCTAAGGCACTTGTCTGTGGGGGGTGCTGGATGGGGCGGCTGCCTCACAGCACAGGAACTGCCTGCTGGCTGGCCTGTCACACTCTAAGAGCCACCTACAGTAGAAGAATGTGAGAGCCACACATGAAAAAAACCTAGAGATGGGAAGGGTGAGAGGAAGAAGGAAGGAGAAGGGAACATGGGGAGGGAGATGTGGGAGTGGGGAGAGAGAGTAAGGGCAAGAGCAAGAAGGAGAGAGAGACAGACAGACAGACAGAAGAGGACACATAGATGCACAACACTTACCTGCATGCAATTTACTTATCAACCCTCACATGTACCCCACAACCCTAAAATAAAATAAAAGAGACAGAAAAAAAGAGATGAAATCAGCCCAAGAGCATCCTTCATCCTTCCTGAACATTGGACCAATATTTTTACTTATTCATTTATTGTAGGAGTGATTTTATTCAGATTTCAGTGATTTTTCAGCTAAGAAAATCCAGGACTTGGCAATATTTTGTTCAATAAGAGAAAGAAACCCTCAGCCTACTCACCACCCACCTTCTCAACATGCTAACACATTAATGTAAAGAAATACTCCTGGTGCCCCCAGTGCCCATGGCTGGGATTTCAACTCTGGGTCCATCCAGGAAGGCAGCAGGACAGGAGTGAGAGCCCCAGAACATGGCGCCCTGGCCAGCGGCACCACCTGGAAACTTGAAAGAATGGTCACTTCTCAGTGCCCGTAGACCTGCTGACTCAGGTCCCCTGGGGACGGGTCCCTCCATCTGTGTCTTCACAAGCCCTCCTGGCAATTCAGAACTGACCTGGGAGAAGCGTGCCACCAAGCTGAGGGGCACAGGCTTTCCAGCTGATTAACCCCTGGCTCTGAATTCTGGTTTAGACACTTAGCAGCTCTGGGAGCCAACCCCAGCTCTGAGAGCTTTAGCTTGCTGCCAGTGAAATAATGGCCACAGTAATGATACTACTGGAATTGTAGTTGTAAACGACAAACACTGAACTCAACCTGAATTCAAGGAAAAATACCAGTTCATGTCAATGGAATTTCATGAGACACTTGGAGGTGAAGTGAGGCTGGTTCTGTGTTCAGATGTCATCATCAAATGTCCTCCCTGGTGTGCTGGGCGGCCTTCCTGCTGGTCATTTCACAGTCAGACAGTTTCTCCATAAGATGGCAGTGATAGGCACAAGGTCCCTGATCTCAGAGGAAGAGACTGTCTCCCCTACCCAACCCCAGTGACTTTATAGAAAATCACCAGTACTGTCATTCCCATGGGCCTATTTGAGGTCATATACCCATCATCAAACAAACTGCCACGGCTGGCGAATGGTGTGTGCTGCCTGAATCAGTCTGAGTCACATCTCCCCCACAGTGGGATAAAGAGGCAGTTAGCCTCATCCCAAACCCATTGGATGACTTCCTAAAGGAATTAGGGTGATTACATGTGGAAAAAATAATTTAAAAAAATAACTTGGCGCATGATATACTTTCAGCATTTGAGTCAATTACTTCAACTCTATTGCTATCACCTTGCTGTTATTACTAAATGTAACCAGAAATGCATGAAATTTCAACAGAAAGAAATGTCTTTTAGGGGAGGGATAGGAAGAGAAGCATCTTTTATAAAGATATTCGATAAACAGAAGTCTATGGCTGCTTTAAAGGACTGAATAAAAAAACACAGAGAAGACAATAGTTTTTGCAAGGTTAAGTCCATGGGATCTTGGGCACTTTTCCCAACAGGGTAAAGATTATGGTTAAAACTACACCAAAAGACAGTGCAACAGTTTAATTAAATCCTAGCAATCTTTAGAATCAATAAATAATGAATCAAAATGGAAGAACATGGGCGATGGAGAAAGCGTCCTTTTCTTTCCTTTCTTCCTCCTGGAAGAAGGAGGAAAAAAAATGTGGATTCTGGTGTGCATGTGTGTGTGTTCACACAAATATTGGCTATTTGGTGGCACAAAAAATAAGTCCTTTGCCCCCAAATGATATCATTTAAAATTCCAAGAGTCAGGATTCTCATGGTCCATGCACTTTCTAGACCCATGTACAGTGTCCTGAGAGGACAACCATTTACAACTCCTCAACATAAATTGAGATTACTTCTCTGGGAAAAATGGCCTGGGAAAATCAGTGTCAAAATGAATATCTGATGGCTCAGTGTCTGCATCGCCTCCAACCTCTAAGAAGGGTGCTGTGTTCAGGGAGAGGTAGAGCCCAAATAACTCCCAGCACCTCCTCTAAGAGTGCCAGAAGCCCCGCAACACCACTTCCAGTACATTCTGCCCATCCAGGCCACCACAAACCCCACTTCAAGGGAAGGGGCTGTGAGACTCTGACTTTTGAGGGAGCAGCATAAGCTTCTGTAAGCCCCCCGGGACAGACATCTTTCAGTGGCCGTTTCTGGAACCCACAGGCTACCCCAGCAGCCCCCCACTCCACCCCTGAGCTTCCCTCCCACAGACGTGAGCCTTTCTCCCCATCTTTGCGCCTGACTTTTAGTCCATCCTTTCTTCCTTTTGGCTCAAGAGTTTACCTGATTTCTGCGGCTTCAGAACCTCTCTGCAGGCAGGTACCATTTCATTCTTATGTCACTTTGACCAGCACATTTGCCCATATGTGAGAAGTGCTTTTTTTGTATTTCTCACGGGTATGGCAGATCCATCTGGCTGAGTGGGTGACTGAGTGGAGAGCCCTTTGGGTCAAATGAAGAATGAGGATGTGCACCAGCAAGCCTCTCAAACATCCCCACCTGCACCTTACCTTCTGCAAATGCATCACAATTTTAAGATGAGCAGGTGAGAAAGGGGCTCACTGGCATCACAGAGTTCAGGGATGGAGCAGTGGGGCTGGGGTTTGAACCCAGGCAATCTGACTCTAATGCAACATTCTGATTCCCATCCCATGGTGACACCCACAGTGAAATGGCCTCTGGATCCAGGTGTCTCAAACCCCTTCATTAAAACACAACTTCCTGGACCTGCCACACAGAGGCAGGGTGGGGACTGAGAATTTGCATTCTGAACCCTCTGGGAAGCCTCTGGCCTCACTTTGAAGAGCCCTGCCTCTGTTGAGAACAGTGACTCCACCCCTGGTCCTAGTAGTGTTTCTCTAAAAACCAAAGAAGAGAATTTAAAAAGGAAAATATTTTTTCTTTCATCTCTGAATATGCAGCACATTTTTTGCATGAAAAATGAATGCAAGAAGCATAAGCCTTTGTTAAAACTGTAAAAAGTGTATTTTATGTATATATATATAGTTTTAAATGTATATATATCTACATTATTATTTTACAAGCATAATTTGTTTTTTGAGAAAAACATATGCAATTTAAAAATAATCAAATAAGAGAATGTAGGTGACAATCCTAAAAATTATGGAGAGCTTTGAAAAGTAAAGGATGGTCATTTATATTACAGTATGGGTGTTATCTTACTGGTCTGCTTCAACTAACTCACAGTCCCCTCTTCTGAATACCTGGGTGACAAACTGGCGGTTATGCAATTATGAGACTCCAGGCTGTGTCCCTATGGGAGCTCTATTTTTACCATTAGTATTCTAATAAGAAATGCAAAATGGCATCAATAGGGAGCCATGTGAACTGTCTGCGGAAAGGGCTGCAAAACTTTTTTTATTGTTATTATTTCAATTTCTAGACATTTCAATGTAATGAGAGAAATCACAGACCCGGGCTGAGACTTAATCTGGTATTTTGCAGTGCAGCAAGGAATATTTTTCCCTCCTAATCTCTACTTAAAGTGTAAGTAAGAGTGCCTCTATCCATTGCTGTGAACAAAACGTACAAAAGGATTCAGAAAGTAATAACAAAGATAAATAACTTTGCAATAAAATTTCAGCTCCAGTAATTTTCCATTTATATTTTCTCACTGAATCATGTAGTCCCAAGCATGGTGCTTTCAACGTCTAAGCTGCATCATGCAAAATAATTTCATATCTAATGCTTCCCAGAGAGCCCCAAATCTAACGCCCCACACACTGAGCACTGTGATACAGCCAGAGAGTTACAGGGTTCACCCTAATAATGGGACTTCCCATGCAGTTTCATGGTCTTTCCCAGGCAATCATTCTCACCATCTCAGAGGCAATGAATTGCTAGACAATCTCTTCCACAAAGAGGGCTCTGACCCTATTACTTAGGCCACTTAGTGCTGGAAACTGAATGCCAAGTGTGGTTGTTCTGGGGAAACCACCAGTGTGGTTCTCAGTCAGCAAGTGTGTGTCCTGGTCAGCCAAGCAATAGTCAAGTGCATCAGGGGACTTGGGGGGTGTTTCAGAGAAAAGGGAAGGAAGAGAGTGGGAGGGAGGGAGCAGGAGGAACAGGAGCTGAGGGTCTTCTCCAGGTTCCAGGTGCAAGAGAACTTCTGCCTCTTACAAAGAAATCTCTCTCTTCGTTTCTCTTTTTCCATCTCTCTCTCTCTCTCTCTCGCTTTCTCTCTCTACCTATCTCTCTCTTCATTTCTCCATCTCCATCTCTCTCTCTTTCTCTCTTTCTGTCTTCATTTCTCTTTATCTCTCTCTCCATCTCTGTCTCTCCCTCTCTGTCTCTTTCTCTCTCTCTCTTTCTGTCTCTCTTCCTCCTCTTTCTCCCTCTCCCCAGTTCTCCTCTTCCTCTCTCCTGACTCCTCCTTCCTTTGTATATAGTTGGATGCCTCCCACCCTATCTCTCTTTCTCTGTGTGTGTCTCTCTCACTCCTCTCCCTCTCCCCAGTTCCTCTTCTCCTGTCTCCTGACTCTCCTCCTCCTTTGTAGTATAGGTGAATGCCCTCCACCCTATCTCTCATTCTCTGTGTCTCTCTCCATCTGTGTCTCTCTTCCTCCTCTCTCCCACTTTCCCCAGCTCCCCTCCCTCCCCTCTCCTGACTCCCCCTACTTTGTATAGAGATGAATGTTCCTCATCCATCCTTCTGTCTCCCCCTCCATTCCCTCACCCTTTCTCCTCCCCTTTTCTCTCCTCCCTCCCTCTCCCCTTTCCTTCCCCCCATCTTCACTCTGGGAGTTTTTCTCTCTGAACTGACCTTGAACCAGAAGCAGCAAGGGCTCTGGGGGCCAGTCTAGTTTAGTACTGCAGGTGCCTGTGGCTGCTCCCCTGACCCCATGTTCATGTATCTAAGTCCACCCATAACAGGTCAGCAATGGGAATGGTGGGGGTGGAGCATGGACAGACATGCCTGGAGGAAGCTCCTAGAAGAGCTTGCTGATCTTGCTGTATGTAGGTCACAGAACTGGGTCTTTCTCCAACTTCTGCCCACCATGATGGCTAAACCCACACACACCCTTCTCCTACCCCTTCTGGCTCCCAGCTCCCTGCCTTCAACATAGTTGCCATGACAACAAGAGGAAACAGAGCCTCCAGCCTCCCCAGGTGACATGCACCTGCCATGTCTACCTGGTGTTGTGCACCCTCTTCACCCAGTCCTTGGACTTTCTCTCC
Source organism: Carlito syrichta (assembly GCF_000164805.1). Classification (NCBI taxonomy): domain Eukaryota; kingdom Metazoa; phylum Chordata; class Mammalia; order Primates; family Tarsiidae; genus Carlito; species Carlito syrichta. The sequence continues at coordinate 107,908 of NW_007258922.1, read as the reverse complement.
TCCTGCCAGGCCTGGGCTAACTGTCCTTCTTGTGTGAGCTCAGAGTATCCTGTTTTCAAAAGTCTTATTAAAAATCTATAAAAAACTGAAACAAATTACAAAGGGAAAAAACACAAATAACCCCATTGAAAAGTGGGCAAAGGACACAAACAAACTCTTCTTAAAGGAAGTCATGAAAGCAGGTAACAAATATAAGAAAAAAAGCTCGCTGTCACTAATCCTCAGAGAAATGTACATTAAAACTACAGTAAGTTATTATCTCGCATCATTCAGATGACTGTTATTAAAAAGTCAAAAACAGCAGATGTTACCCAAGTTGCAGAGAAAAGGGAACACTCGTACACTGCTGGTATGAACACAGGCTAGTTTATCCCCCATGGAAAGTAGCTTGGAGATTTCTCAAAGAACAGAAAATCAACCCAGCAATCCCACTACTGGGCATATGCCAAAGAAACATGAATTACTTCACCAAAAAAATACCTGCACTCATATGTTTATCCTAGCACAGCCCACAACAGCAAAAACATGGAACCAACCCAGAAACCCATCAGTGGTGAACTAAATAAAGTAAATGTGGTGCATATACACCATGGACTACTACACAGCCATAAAAGAACAAAATCATGGCCTTTGCAGCAACACAGTGTAGCTGGAGATATCATTCTAAGTGAACAAGTGAACTATCACAGAAACAAAAAACCAAATATCGCATGTTTTCACTTATAAGTGGGGACTGAGCACTGAAAGTACATGGGTATAAGGATGGAAAAGACACTGGGGACAATAAAGGGGAGAGGGAGGGAGAGGAAGGGTTGAAAAGTCACATATCAGGTACCGTGCTCACCACTTGGGTGACAGGTTCAGTGGAAGCCCAAGTCTCACCATCACGCAATATACCCATGTATCAGACCTGCACATGAAACCCTGAATCTAAAAATGCAAAATCTTTAACTCTGTAATTATTCATTGATTAGCATGTTTGTTTAGTTAGGATCTATCACACATGCACACACACACACAGAGTTCCCATATACCATTCATGTAGCTTCCTGTAATGATGACATCTCACATAATCATACTACATTTGTCAAAACTAAGAAATTAATATTGACATAATTACTTGGTCCTACTTTTTAAATATTTCATCAGCAAATGGCACCATAGTGTCTGGAAACTACTGCCTTAATCTATCCTGAATAGGTATGTCATGATACAAGCCTCTATTTAATCATTTTCTGTCTTGTTTGTGGGCAGTTGATAAGTTAAAACTGGCCCTGGTCTCTGGGTGGGATCCACAGAGCAATCAGGAATCCCTAAGAATACAAGTCCCTGCCCTCAGACTCAGTAGTCCATGAAGTAAAGATAAAAGGCAAAGTATACAAATGTATACATTGTATACACTGTGCATAAATGTATACATTGTATGTAAAGTATACATGGCATACTATGTATACAAACGGCACTTGAGGACAGACATTCATCATCAACCACATTAATCGCTTTACTAAGATACAACCTACACGACATAAGACTTACCTGTTCGAAGTATACAATTTAATTTTTATTCCATTTACAGAGTTGTGCAGCCATCACCATAATCTAACTTCAGGGCATTTTAATCATCCTAAAAAGAAACCTCACAGCCATTAGCAGTCGTCTTTCATGTCTCCTTTCCCCAGCCCCTGGCAGCGACTCACCTACTCTCTGTTTCTGTGGAGTGATCTGGGCATTTCATATGAATGGAGTCACACAGCATGTGGCCTTTTTGGCTGGCTTCTTTCACTTAGCACACTGTCTTAAGATTCAGCAGCAGGTATCAGGACTTCATTCCTTTTTACTGTCAAATAATAATACCCCCCTGTATGGATACACAGCATTTAGTGTCTATATTCATCATTCAGTGGGTATCTGAGTTGTTTCCACTTCTGAGCCTTAGTGATTCATGTTTCTGTGAATAATCTATAGGTTAAATTTCATCAACCCTGGCGAGCACATGGATTTGCAGGGAACCATCCTCTCCAAGGTGGAAGGGTGACTCGCACAAGCCACAGCCCCAGAAGACTGGAGATTTGTGGATCTCGGAGGAACTCTGCCCATTGGGAGCACAACACTGTTAAAAGGCGGATACACGGAGACCTGCCCCATATAGGTTGCTGAGTGCTGAACTCTTTAAGGATTCTCTCATTTGATCCTCAGAAAGCCTGTGATAATTTCCTCACTTACAAATGGAGAAGCTGAGACTTATCATGCACGAGGGAGGGCAGAGATCAGGCTCAAATCCACATTTGTCTGACTCTAAAGACCACATTCTTGGCTGGGACAATGTACCGAGATCCTGGGGAAAACTGTGGGTGGAGGAAAAGTGACCCCAGTGTGAGTGTGCAATGTCTGTCTTTTGCCCGCTTCCTGGCCTCCGCAAGCCCACCTGGCCAGCTGCTCCCTTCCTGACAGCTGCTGTTCCCTTCCTGAGAGCTGCTGTTCCCTGCAGCCAGAATATCCCCCATTAAGTGCTGAGTCACCTGTCGCCAAATCCCAGCCTTATTCTTGAAAACTGGCTTCAAAGGCAGGGCTTTAATTCTTCCGCAAGATGGTCTCCCTGAACCGGCTCTCTTTAATAAAAGACAAGAAATAAATTTTAATAAAGGACTTGCTGAGAAGCTTCTGCAGCAGCACCACTGTCAAAACTTTCTCCTCCTTGAACAGAAAGGATTTTTTCTCAGCAGTGCAAAATAATCTCCACTCCTTCATGAGCAAGTCGGCTGGCTGCTGGTGCAGAGGGCCCCAACTTTGAGTTCATGTCTACCTACGTGCTGTCATTTTATTCTTCCTTGGAGAAAAATGCACATCTCCCTGGCACATTTTAAATGTACCATTAATTACTAAACACTGTCTTGCTTTGGAAAGAAAAAAAAATAAGAGCACATAATCGGAGACTTCCCTTCATTCTGAAGATGTTTCAGGGGACATGGGAAGAAGTCACTGGAGCGTGACTCCAAGTTGTCACCTGAGAACCAGCTGGTGACAGTGAAAGGAGGCGCCACATGGCAGAAAGCATCAGACTGGAAGGCAGCTCGCTGGGCGGAAGCATGGCTATGTCTTGGGGCAGAACCCTCGTGGCATTGATGATGTCGCTTTGTTTATTGCAAGATCTGAAAATTGCAGGGCCTGAAATGTACATGACCTGCAGGTGATGTGGAAGTCTGTCCTGCTCTGGCAGATGTGGGGCCAAAGCAAATCTTGCAAGCCAAACAGTTCACAAGGGTGCCCGGTGTCTTCCTATCCACGAGACTTCCAGGGGCTTGTTCAGCACGTGGCTCTTCTCTGTGGTTTCATGGCCTCTGTTCACATTTGCTCAGGTGTGCACCTCATTCTCTACCCATCAGAACAGGAGGCTTGTCAGGACCCCAAAACCCTGGGTCAGAGGACAGGAGGACAAGCTGTCAGTTTCCTCGGATTCTAAGAGGAGGGGGGGTACTAGGACTCCAGGCCTTTGGTGGGCGGTCCTGGACAGAGACTGCCTCCATGCCTGCACTGTCTCTTGCATCTCACTGGGGAGTCTGTGATGCGCTCTGCACCCTGCAAAGCCAGAGTCTTACAGACATCACTGCAGAGCTTAGGACGAGGGGGAAAGGATGTTGACAGACTCCCCAGAGCAGCTCGGAGCAGTGTCACACAGCAGCAAGACCTCCTGGTAGCCTAGATACACAGGAAATAATGTTCCTCCCCCATAGAGACAACAGCTTACCCATCCTCAGTGTCAGACTGTGATGCTGAACTGTGTCATTGGCCCTAAGGCGTGGGGTGTCCAGACTGACTAAAGCCTGGAATCTGCCCAGACTGAATGCAAGACTGGGCACCACTGCCCTCTGACTTTTCCTCAAGACCTCTTGGTCTCATTCCCTTAGTGCCTGGACTTCCCTGAGGACATTTGCAGGGCTGTCATTAGGATGATCTGCTCATCTGGCTTGCCTGGGACTTTCCCAGGTTTAGCACTTGAAGTCCAGCATCCTGGGAAATTCTTCCACCCCAGGCACATTGGGGACATGGGTCATGCTATTTGTCTTCTCAATCCTTACTGGGCAATCTCATTCATATATATACATAAGTGTCAAGGTCTCACTCTGTCACCCAGGTTGGAATGCAGTGGCATGATCATGACTCACCACAACTTCAACCTCCTGGGCTCAGGCAATCCTTCTGCCTCAGCATTCAGGGTAGTTGGGACTACAGGTGCACACCACCACATCCTTCTATTTTTTATTATTATTATTTTTTGTAGAGATGAGATCTCACTATGTTGCCCAGGTTGGTCTTGAATTCCTGGGTTCAAGCAATCCTCCTGCCTCAGCCCCCCAAAGTGCTGGGATTACAGGTATGAGCCCCTATGCCTGGTCTCCTCCATATATTTTTATGCATCCCTTTAGGAATCACACCACAAACATACAGTAAGCATCTGCTAAGTGTCCAGCACTATTACAAGTGCTGAGGATGCCAACAAGACAAAGCTCCTACTCACATGAGAGACAATCCACACACCACTAGATTAATCCACAATGGGTATGCTGTAAGGTTACGGATGCTGGAAACAAAAATACAACCGAGTAAGGGAGAGACAGAGCACTTGGGTGGAGTAAGATCATGTCAGATGACCAGGGCTGGCATCACCAGTGAGCTGGCATTTAAACAGAATCAAGAAGAAAGGAGGAAGATGGGTACAATGGCTCATACCTGTAATCCCAGCACTTTAGGAGGTAGAAGCAAGAAGATTGCTTGAGTCAAGGGGTTTGAGATCAGCCTGGGCAACACAGCAAGACCTCGCCTCTACAATAAATTTAAAAACTTAGCCAGACATGGTGGTGGCATATACCTGTATTTCCAGTTATTTGGAAGACTGAGGCAGAAGGACCCAGCAGGTCAAGGCTATGATAGCCATGATCATGCCACTGCACACCAGCCTGGGCAAAGGAGTGAGACTTCAACAAGAAAAAAGGAGTAGGAAGAGGAGGAGGAGGAGATGAGGGGGGGAGGAGGAAGAGAATAGAAAGAGGAGGTAGAGAAGAGGAGGAGAAGGAGGAGGAAGAGGAGGCGGAAGGATGTAGACATACAGGGAAGTGTGCTCCAAGCAGAGGGGACAGAAGTTGGAAAGACTTCGGAGTAGTCTTGGAGACTCAGAGAAAAAGAGCACTTGGAGACTCAGAGAAAAAGAGCAGAGACCAGGTGTGTCTGGGCAGCATGTGGGGAAAAGGGATAGATGAAGGGCAGAGGAGAGGAGGGTGTCCTGGCCCATCCAGGCTACTGCAAAAAAACCCCGCAGCCTGGGAGGCTTCTACACATCAGAAGCTCATTCCTCACATTCTGGAGGCTGGAAGGTCCCTCATCAGGGATCTAGCAGGCTCAACCTTTGGAGAGGGGCTCTCTTCTGGCTCTTTCCATAACCTTACACTGTGGAAAGTACAAGGGAGCTCTCTGGGACCTCTCTTATGAGGGCACTAGTTCCTAAACACTTTCCAGAGTCCCACCTCCAAATACTATGACACAGGGAGTATGTTTTGTGAAAGAAAAGATAGCAACTTGGGACCCAGACTCACTATGACAAAGAGAGAGTTAAGTTTGGGAATTGAGTCATGCCAAAAAAAAAAAAAAAAAAAAAAATCCTGCCTTCCTTTTGCTCCCAAACAGCCATAACTTCAAGTAATTTTTCACAGCTGTAATATGCTTTATCTTATTAAAATGTAGATTTACTGAGCATGAGATAAATATATAACTGACTCCCCTCACCCCACTCCTCTGTCTTCACATGTAAAATGTAGATTCAGTAAGCACTGATCAAAGCCTTACAAGAATGCAATTACTCCCTCATTGCCTATCCTCCTCCACTTCTTCCCCTCCCTCTTTCCCCTCCTGCTCACTCTTCAACCTTTACATACTGAAGAGCTCAAACCATCTTTGGAAAAAGCACAGGCTAAAGACCCTGCTGTGACTTGTGGTTCTTTTGCCTGGGTGCATCCTTGACCGAAATAAACCTCTAAATCAATCAAGACCCATCTCAGTCACTTTTTGGTTTGCAGTTTTGACACATGATGTTTGGGAACACACAAACATTAAGACTACAGTACAGAGGCGGTGGTGTGGGACAAGGGAACAGGCCAAGATTCTGTCTGATTAACTTACATGTTCTTGGTGATAGGGTAGTAAAAAATGTTATTCTGAGAGCTGGTAACTGTCTTTTCTTACAGAGAAATATGACTTTGTTTTTGAAAAATACTTTACAAAACCACACAGGTAGGTAAGAGCATGAAAATAGGTGAATGGGAATCAAGGTGTTAAAAAAAGTCCCTTGTTGCTCTGTGGCAGAAGAGGACAGAAACAGGGAAATGAGAGAGACAGGAGTAATGAGACTCAAGGCAAGAGGAAAGAGAGGGTCAGGACAGCCACATAGTCAGCTGGTTCTCTGGAGGCCTTCAGGGAGTCAGAACGTCTGACATGTGGTTGGCAGCGTTCGATGGTGATGAGCTGTAAAAGCTCCCTCCAGTCTTCAAAGTGTTGTGAACTAGAGATGGCTTCAGGTTCATTGCCGCTAAGAAGTAGGGTCCCTCCATAAACCTCTGCAGGCTCTCTAGCTGCGGAGCCAGTGATGCTTGCTTGGCTGGTTTCTGTGTCCAATCCCAGGTCTAACGTCACCTGCACATCTGCGTTCTGTCTCTCAGAATCCTCGTTCCCAGTGCCCAAGCGCCATGCTGGAAAGAGGCCCAAATAGCCAGTGGAGTGACTGCCTGAAGCATAACCATGGCCCTGACTAATGGCCCCCTCTGGGCTCCAGCCCCGATTCTCAAGCCATAGAGTGCACCGTGTTGGAGATTCATGAGGGAACACGCATGGTTATTGATGTTGTAAGCCCCTCAGTTTGGGGTGGTCTGTATGCCGCCACTGATAGCCAGGATGCTGAACTGTGACGGAGTTATGTACATGACAGCTTAGAGGGAGCTGTGTTATGGTGACTTAGAGAAAGACTGAGTTCCACATCTGGGCCCAAGTGGTACAAAAACTAGACCGCACAGACAGGGATGCTGTGGTGATTCAAAAACTGAATTAGCTGGGTAGAAGCTGGAGGCTGGAGTCAAGAACTTATGGCAGCCAAGAACTGGTGGAAATGGTAGGAGGGTTTTGGATTTCTCATCTTTACTTGTGATTATTTTATAAAGACCTCAAGAGGCAGTGTGACCCTATCTGATATTTGGGTTTTCCACTCTGCATTGTACAGAATCCATCACAACAGCTCATCCTGGTTAGACTGTCCCTAATCAGCTGTCCATGCCTAAACTCATAGGTGCCTTCCACCCATGCACAGGAGATACTTAGCACTGCTTCCTAGATGGAGTACTTTTGGAAGGGTTGTTTCAGCTACAAGATGCTGGGTTGATGGGCACCATAACCATTCCATTTATTACAAATGCACCTGGACAGAGTGTGACGAGAAGAAACAGGTCCCTGCCACAGCACTTGAGTGAGCATAGCTGATCAGGATGCAATTTCTCTAGAGATAAAGTTTCCATTTTTATTGGTCAACCAAAGTTGAGTTAAAGATTTAACAAGAAAGAAGACACTCACCAAGGTTGAAGTGACTATTTTAAATCATTTCATATTCTGAGTCTTTTCATGTAACTCCAAATCCTCAGAATAATTCTATCATATGCCAACCTGATTTTATAAAGGAATTATAAAAATGTATGAATTTTATTGAGGCCCCCCAAAATGGCTAGCTAGCCACAGCAAGGCATCATATGGTGGAATACTAAGGATTTGTACCCAGATAGTCTGACATCCAAGTTCTTTTTAAAGCAGCACAGAGATGCATTAATTTCAGATGGTTTTAAACGTAAATTTCAATGGATTAGTGTCTATTTAAGTTACTACTGTGTACATAATTGCATAAGCTTTGCAACATAAATAAATCTAAACATGCCAGACTCTGCAGGGAAACATTTTGTCTTAAACAAAGTTTATTTCATCATACAATGGGTCATAATGCAAGTGATCTGAGGGCCACAAAAAGACCATCTCAGTCAGCACCCTGCAACTGTAGCTCTTCTGAATCTCACTGCTAAACCAGAAATTCTCTAAACCCATAAATGAGTTCATCAAAAGACACACTAAGTGTCTAAATACAAAAGCATTATAGCATCGAAGAGCAATACCATACAGGTAGATACCTGTTTATTTATTCCTGATGTGGTGACAGTGTTTATGTATAGTTTTTATTGAAGGAGCTTTTTTTCACAGATAACTCAATACAAATTATTTGAAAGAAGATGTATTTTGTTATTACTTGGAATAAAAAAGGCAATCATGTTGAAATGAAATGCAGATAAAAAATGAGATCATATAATAAAGGATATAGAGTTTGGCAAATGAAGCAGAGTCACTCCAAGGTAGGTGATTCACAAATAAGCAGAAAGAGACAGTTCAACTAATGTGTTTTAACCACCTACTATGCACTGGGAAATTGTTATTTTATCCTTCATTTTAACTGATAATGCAATGCTATAATTTATAAAAAAAAAAATGTTCATTTAGCAGGAGAGTGCCTGCAGAAGACACTGCAGTAGGAGAAACAAAGATGTGCTAATTCTTCTGAGTGGCAGTTCTTCTTCCCCTTCACCTGGACTACCTGGGCTGGAGAGATATTCCCTTTGCTAAATGTCCTCTGTGTTTGAGGGAGGGGCATATGCCAGAGTTCTGGCTAATGAGATGTTGACTGAAGTCTTCTAGGTATTGGAATCCTGAGATAGAAATCTTTAGTACAGTCCTTCCCTTATACTTACTGCTTTGAATGTCAGCATGGTATCTGGAGTTGTGGCCGCCATTTTTATTACTATGAGGAAGAGATTTGCAAAGGGGTTGCCTTTAGTACTGTTGACCCGTCAAACGGAAGCCAAGAACTGCCTACCTCCAGATTTCTCATCATTTAGAAAAATAAACCTTTAGTGATTTAAGTCACAATGAGCATTTGTTTTGGTGTTGTTGTTTATTTGTTTTTATAGCCAAAAACTCTGTTGCCCAGGTTGGAGTACAGTGGCAGGCTCACAGCCACCCTAGCATTGACCTGCTGGACTCTGGCAAAAATTTCACCTCAGCATTCCAAGTAGCCAGAACTACAGGCGCACACTACCACACCCAGCTAATTTTTTATGTATTGCAGAGATGAGGTTTCACCAAGTTGCCCGGGCTGATCTCAAACCCACAGGCTCAGGCAATCCACTTGCCTTAGCCTCCCAAAGTGCTGGAATTAACTGAACCAATAACATTAACTGGTGTGTCCCTTGTATGTGAAGGGGATGCCATGGATTTATTCTTCTTGATACTGATAACTACAGAAAAAGAAGTTTAGGTGTCTCTATAGCACTTAAAGGTAACTATACATGGCATTAAAAAACAAGATACATTTTTTCAAGATTACTATAAAAATTATTAAAGACAATATAATTCATACAGCAAAGAACAAAAAGGAAGCATAAATACAGAATACATAAAAATGGAATGACAAGAAGATCAAGCATATCCTATACATTGTGGCAGAAGTGTAAATGGGTTAAATATTCTGTTAAATGATAAAATAGCTCTTATTGGTACACACATACCCGACTACATGTATGTAAAAGACACAGCAGCATAAAGAGGTAAAGAATAGCTACAGATAAGAGGAATATGGAAGGAAGAACTTACATAACTAGAATAAAGCATCTCATTGGCAATCAAATGGGGGAAATCTTGTCATCTGCTTCCACATAAATGTAGGCATAGAGAGGCAGCTGATGAAATGCAACATTCACTTCTGACAAACTTTCTTAGTACAATCAATTCAGAGGAAAATTTTCTGGCATGTTAAAGAATAATTGCCTTCAAGCAATACCACTCGGAGTATTCCACTAATGTCTATTAAAACGTAAGAATCTTCATTAATTTTGTATTTATTATTGCTCTATCAAAACCAATTAAACATTCCAAAGTGATCTGTTGGAAAACAGAGGCAAAGATGGTTATTTTTATACCAAAAAAAAAGTTTATTTGAAAAACAGAAAAGCATGAGCTAAAAAGCTATGGAGGTACTAAAGAGAGCTCATTAAATGACCAGTTCACAAAGAGTGAATCAATGAGTTTCTTTACACAATGACCAATCAGGGAAACAAAAGATTCTACATATAATAGCCACATGAATATAGCACACCTCAGGTTAAACTCAACAAGAAATGTACAGGACTTCATAAAATATTATAAACCTCACTTATAAATAAGTAAGTACAAATAAAAGGTGAGGAAGAAATGGAGAACTGCATCATATTCTTAAATGAGAAGATATGATGTCATCAAAATATCACACCTTTTAAATTATACATTTAATGAAATTCCAATGAAAATCTTTATATGAGGTTTTCTGATTCTTAAATATAATTTTAAAGTTTTTTAAGAAAAAGAATAAATGCATAAGACTTGCCAAAAAATTATAAGAGAGAGAGGGTTTGGGGGGGAGAAAAAAGACAAGGAGAGTGGGCGGAATGGAAGAAGGGAATGTGGGAGAGAGGAAGAGAGGAAGGGAGAGGAGGAGGTAGGGGAATGGGACAGGGTAGGTTGTCTCTACAAAATATGAACACTGAGTTAAAATAGTCTCTTATTACCCAGAAATAATCATTAAGATCACCAAGACATAATCAAAATTTAGAAACAAATCCATGTATGTAGTGTGTGTAAGAATGGCATTTAAAACCAATAATACAAGGTGATGGGTATGTTAATTAGCCTGATCTAATTATTCCACATTGTACCTGTATATCAAAACATGACAGTATACTCCATCAGTGTAGACAATTATGATTCATCAATTAAAATAATATCAATAAAAATTATTTTTAAAAGTATTGCTGTATAAGTGGCTAATTCAATTGATGTGAGATCATTTACAATGAAACAAAGCTAGAAGCCTATTCATAACTTGCACGAAAACAAATCTACAGGTATGAATGATCACAGAGCCAAAAGGGAAGTAAGAGCTTGGAGAAAATATTTGCATTGATATGTATAATATTCTTAAACATAAAGAGATCTGCTAGATAAAACATGAGAAGCACCTCCATAGAAATACAGTTAGATGATATGACTCGGTAAGTCATAAAAAAAGATACAACTGTTTGACATCTCTAGAAATGAAATGAATTCAGTAATAACACAGCATTTCTCACCTGGAAGTTTGGGAAATATCTTGAGAGCCGTGACCATGTTTGGTGGACAAGTAAGGGTGAAACAGGATCACAGAGTATAGACTAGTAGATACCACTGCAGAGAGTACTTGATGTGACTAAACTTGTAGAAAAATATCCCATGAAATAATCTCAGATGAAGAAAAACCAAGAATGAGGATGTCAGAGATGTGAGAGCTACAATAAAGACACAACATAGCCAGGCTCGGTGCCTCAGCCAGTAATCCCGCACCTTGGGAGGCTGAGGCAAGTGTATTGCTTGAGCCCACGGGTTCGAGACCCGCCTGGGCAACTTGGGGAGACAATAAATCAAAATTTAGCCGGGCGTGGTAGCGCACGCCTGTAGTTCCAGCTACTTGGAAGGCCAAGTGGAAGGATCGCCGGAGCCCAGCAGGTTGAGGCTGAGGTGGCCAGGAGTGGCCACTGCACTCCAGTCTGGGCGACAGAGTGAGACTCCATTTCAAAAAAAAAAAAAAAAAAAGAAACAATGCACTAAATTGGGGCACCTCTATTTGATGGCACGTCCTGGAGCTATGAACACATGATTTTAGAGAATATTTAATGGCATGGGGAAAAAATGAGGGGTAAAAAAAGTTATTGCAGAATAGATATACAATACCAACAAGCAAGAAGAGAAGAAGTGCCAGAAAGGAATGACTGGAGTTCAGTTCCCTTCCTCTCCTATGGAAAACAGACCACCCAGAGTCCTCTGCGAGTCAAGTGAGGATGAAACCCTTGAGTCACAGTGTTTGAACCAAGCCCTCAAGTGAAGGATTCTTTCTTCTATTCTTAGAGATAGCTTTGCTTTTTCTTCCCCAGTTTAAAGATGGAGGCTAGCCCAGCAGGCTGACAGTGTGTATCTGAGGCTATTTGTTTCACCGTGGCTGTTGGCTTGTCAGATTTATTTGTAGCAGTAATTCATACCAGACAACCTACGCCATTGCTATTTCCTCCCCGGCAGTTCAGGGATGTTGAGATGAATCTTCAGAGCAGAGGCAAAGTTCTAGTGGCTGAGTACTCTCCCTAACGTGGGCAATTTGTCCTATGTGGGGAACTGCAGAGGTTGACACCCCCCAAGATCAGGCCACACCCCTGGTGGAGGAAGAGATTGCCTGATGATTCTTGAACTGGACTTTGATGGAGAGAAACCAACAGTTTCTGGAGGAAATATTTTCTTAAGAGGAGTCACAGATTATCTGTGTAGACTAGACATTAAACACTCGGTCAGGATGTACATATGATCTTGCCCCAAGATGTAGACAAGAGAGTCACTCCTGTGACACCCTTTTCATTGGTGAAAATTCCATGTTTTATTATACTTTGACATTTTACTGCACCTATTATATAACTGTATTCCAGGCATTATACAAGGAGAGACTGACAAACAAGTCAAGAAAACTAAGACAAGATTCTTGTTCATAAGCACCCCACAGTCTGCTGTGAAAAACAAATATAAAAGCAAATAACTCGAGCTCTGTGAATCCAGTGGAAGAGGAGGTGTGAAGGTGTGGGAATTTGGAAGGCAATGCTCAACCCTGCCCTCAGGGAGCTCAGTGATAGAGACAGTGACACCTGAGCTGTCAATAGAAGTCTTCAAAAAAGGCAGTCACATTTCGCTTGAAAGTCACAGCATATGCAAAGATGCAGAAGAGAAAAGAGCATAGAACTGGGATCTGTAGGCACTTTGACCACCTGGGTAATTTCACATCGAGTTCTGGCATCCCTTGACATGACCGTGAAAATCCAATTCAGTATATGTCGGAGTTTTGGAAAGGATTCGTGGAGCCCAGAGTCCTGAACAGAGATTACAGGACCCCTGAAGCCCCTGAAATGAGTTGCAATTTCCTGGTCCAGCATTCATCAGATTCTTAGGGGTCCAACACTCCCAGAAGTTCCAGGAGTCATGTAGATGTGGTTAACTCTTGTTTTGCTGAGTTCTGCCTCATGGAAAACCTTTAAAACGAGAGAACCACTGTTATTCCCCAATGTCTCCTTATGTTTTGGTGACATTGATCTCTTTGGGCATACGTCATCTTCTTTTACAAAGCCTGTCCCATCATTCCATGCCAAGTTTAGGTTCTGGATGCTAAAAGGAATCTCACCCAGAAGAAGTCCCATCCATGACTCCTCTAATGTTGGAGTTGGGGAAAGGTACCCAAGGCAGGTGTGCAGAAGCAGCATCCAGGCATGTGAACTCATTTACCCTCTGAAGCCACCATGGTCTCCGAGGTACAACCAGCTCAAGTCCTCACCTCCCATCAACAGAACCCCCAAGCATCTCTTACAGGGTCCTTACAAGGACCAGAAGGAACTACAGGTATGAAGGTATTTGGAAAAATATCAAGAGATGCTCAGATATTGCACTACTGAGTAGCTAATATAAGCATATATAGGAGGTTGCATTCCTGGCACACCCATAAGGTGACCTTGGTGTCTGAGAGTGAAGGGATGGCTGGATTTCAGGACTCTACCTGCACTCTCTGCGTAGTCAGCAACCTGTATACAGAATCTTAGCCCTTTCCCTAAGGGTAGAGGCTACTTGGGCAGTATGAAATGTCTTTACTTGTCCAATGTTTTATACTCTACATACGCATGTTCTCAATTAATCTTCACAATCCCAACTATGGATAGTTGGACAGGCATTAGTATATTCAGTTAAGCAAAGGAAAAGAAGGGTTCCCAAAAGCAGAAACACAGGTGATCATGATCACTAAAGTTATAAGAAACAAAATGCTCTGCCTCCCTAAGACTCCATTAAATGCAAATCAAAATAAGATGCAATGGTTGGCCGGGCTCGGTGGCTCAGCCTGTAATCCCAGCACTTTGGGAGGCCGAGGTGAGTGGATTACCTGAGCCCGCGGGTTCAAGACCCTCCTGGGCAACTTGGTGAGACCTCATGTCTACAATAAATCAAAAATTAGCCGGGCGTGGTAGCGTGTACCTGTAGTTCCAGCTACTTGGAAGGCTGAGGCGGAAGGATCACCGGAGCCCAGTAGGTCGAGGCTGCAGTGGCTAGGAGAGGCCACTGTACTCCAGTCTGGGTGACAGAGTAAGATTCCAACTCAAAAAAATAAATAAATAAAGATGTAATGGTTAACATGTAGCATTGGCAATAATGGCCTTAAAAGTCAATGCTTGGCTGGTCGCAGTGGCTCAAGCCTGTAATCCCAGCACTTTGGGAGGCTGAGGTGAGGGGACTGCCTGAGCCCAAGAGTTCGAGAACAGCCTGAGCAACTTGGTGGAACTTCATCTCTACAATAAATCAAAAACTTAGCCAGGAGTGGTAGCACATGCCTGTAGTTTCGGTTACTTGGAAAGCTGAGGTGGAGGGATTGCCTGAACCCAGTAGGTCAACGCTAGGGTGGCCATGAGCATGCCACTGCACTCCAGCCTGGGCAACAGTTGAGACACCAACTCAAAAAGGGAAAAAAAATTTAATGTTTGTTTGATACAACAAGTTTTGCAAAACTTGCCGTGTACCAAGCAGTACAATAAAGAGGAAGATATAGAGCTGGGCAGTCAGACCAAGTCCCTGACCTCTGTGGGCTTTTGGTCTAGAGTTGGACTTCTCAGTCATACACAATTTACAGCACAGCACAAATCATTCCTTGGTGGGTTTGTGGAGAGGTACCCTGGGCTTTGCAAGATGCTTAGTTCCATCTCTGGCCTCCACCCACTGGATGTCAGTAGCACCTTCTCCCCAGTCAGGACAAGCAAATGTGACTCCAGACATTGCAAAATATCACCTGGGGAAAGGGGTCAAACTTGCCCTCAGCTGAGAACCACTAGTCCAGTGTTAACAAGAAAACTGCAAAATCATGTTTATGAGCTGTTTGTGAGGTATGTTCATTGGTAGGCAGCATTAAACAAAGTTACAACCTTCTGCAAACATATCACTCCAGCAATGTAACTGATGTAACTTCCTCTTGCCAACAGATGCAGCAAGAGCTCTTGGCTCTGAATGAAGAATCCAAGCCTTGGTAGAAATGATAACCTGAGTCAATAACATCCATAGTATAGAGTTCCAGGTTTGCACTTCATTTATGGGACAGAAATTCCAAACCAAAATGAACATAACATTTGTATTCAGGCTGGGTAAAACTGGTCTGTGGAGATGAGTGTGTATAACCAAAGGAATGCAAAACTGTCATAGTACACAACCACACTAGCTGAAGATAAAATCAAAATTAGAAATTATAGCTGCTCATGGTGGCTCCCACCTATAATCCCAGCACTTTGGGAGGCTGAGGCAAGAAAATTTCCCAAGCCCAGGAGTTTGAAACCAGCCTGGACTACATGGCAAGAACTTGTTTCTACAATAAATCAAAAATTAGCCATGCATGGTGGCACTCTCCAGTAATCCCAGCTATTTGGAAGGCTGGGGCAGAAGGATCGCCTGAGTCTAGCAGGCCGAGGCTGCAGTAACTATGATTGGGCTACCATACTTCAGCCTGGGTGACAGAGTAAGACATAAGACTCTGACTGAAAGAAAGAAAGAAAGAAAGAAAGAAAGAAAGAAAGAAAGAAAGAAAGAAAGAAAGAAAGAAAGAAAGAAAGAAAGAAAGAAAGAAAGAAAGAAGGAAAGAAAGAAAGGGAAAAACATTATAAAGCACATGAGTAAAAATGGTATCATGCACAACAAGAACGGATCTTTCCAAGAACTTGAAAAAGTTGAAGAATCTTAAAGGAATTAAAGAAGTAAAATATGCTATTATGAAAGAACAGAATATATGAGAGAAAAATGATGGATTTATTTAAAAGAACTAAGTAGAACATCTAGAAATGAAAAATTCAGTCACTGACATCTAAAACTCAACAGAAACTATACACCACTGGACAGCAGAGCTGAGTGAATCTCTAACAGTGCAACAGAGTAACCTAGAAAACTGGAATTATGATTGAAAATTGAGAGACATGGATAATAAAATGAGAAGGTCCAATGTACATTCAAACCAAGTTAGAGGAGAAAAAACAGAAATTGAAGAAAGACAATCCTCAAAAATAAAATCATTTAAAATTTTTCAAAATTGAAGCTTTCCAGAAAGAAACTCTCTGCTAAAAACATATGAAATACATCATTCCTAGACACATCACAGTGAAATGAAGATTACCAAAGACAAAGAGAAAACCTTAAAAGCAGCCAGAGCCAGAGGAATGAGTAAGTCTCTACAACAGAACACTAATGAGAATAGCAAAATTCTCAGTGATGATATAGACAGCACAGGGATAAAGACCAAAAACCCTTATCAGCTAGGGGAAAGAAATATGAAATTCTATGTTAAAATAAGCTATTGCTTGAAAGTGAAGGCAAAATTAAGACATTTTGATACAAAGATGGAAATACTTACCACTCACAGACCCAGAGTAAAAGAATTATTAAAATAAGTTCTTGATTAATAAAAAAAAAAAAAGTAGCAAAGAGTGGGAGCCCAGAATCAGCTGTAATCAAACTATCAGTAAATATGTGGGGAATTAAATAGTCATTGATTATAAAAATAATAATCATGATTACTAATTTCAGGAGGTTAAAAATAAGGTAGAAGTGAAGTATCAAAAACAGTGTATCTTAGAAAATGGAACATGTAAACAAGTGTAAGGATTTAAATATCTCCATGTTGTTTGTTCGGGGGGGTGGGTGAAAGTATTCAATAACTTTAGAGTTCATTCAAATGTTCAGGTTGACCATGAAAGTGATTCTAACAGAATATGAACTTTTCATACCAATACTGGGAAGTAAAGAGAAAAGAAACTTTGATCAATCATTCAGTCTGCAATAGATGACTAAAAAGAAAGTAAAAATACTTGTAAAAGATAATAAATAAACAAAATAACATTGGAGAATTAAACCCCAAATCATCAACAATCACATATATATAAATAGAATACAAAAGTTAGAAGACAGAAAATTTGAAATAGGATTTAACTACCAATATGCTGCTTAAAAGAACTGTAATGGCTGGGTTCAGTGGCTCAGCCTGTAATCCCAGCACTTTGGGAGGTCAAGGCGAGTGGATTGCCTGAGCCCACGGATTTGAGACCCACCCGGGCAACTTCAAAACTAGTCTGGTGTGGTAGCGTGCTCCTGTAGTTCCAGTTATTTGGAAGGCTGAGGCAGAAGGATCACCGGAGTCCAGCAGGTTGCGGCTACAGTGGCCAGTAGCGTGCCACTGCACTCCAGTCTGGGTGACAGAGAGAGACTCCAACTCAAAAAACACAAAACAACAACAACAAAACTATAATAACATCAAAAAAGAGATGAAGGTGAGAAAATGAGAAGTAGAAATATGCCAGAAATTTGACTAAGTATGCAAACAAACTGGGATGAAGTAAAAACAAAAAACAAAATGACAACAACAAAAAAACTCACCCAACAGCCCAATCTTGTCAGCAAAGCCACATACACCTGTCCCATAAGGAAACCCCCAACATGCTCAGATACCCAGCAACCATCTCTGAAAAGCTGAGTTTTAAAATTCCCTGGTTCTAGTGTACTCCAGGATCTGTGTACAAATGACCAATAAAGCTGGTTTCAAAGCACAACCCAAGGAACTTGCATCACAAACACAGGAAGACTCACCAGAGTCGCTGGTGAAGATGTGTAAAAGCGTCATCAAACTGAAAGTTTTCAAAAATGAAACCTTAGTAAACAAACAAAATGCCAAGAATAGGCATTGCAGTGTGTCTAGGAGAGAGACTACGGTGTCATCTGTCAGTCACAGGGTTTTCATGGAAGTTGACAAACAGCTCCTGTAATCCACGTAGATAAATAAGGGAAGGATGATCAAGATAACTTTGGAGGTTGGTCATGGTGGCTTATGCCTGTAATCCTGCACTTTGGGAGGCAGAGGTGGTAGGATTGCTTGAGGCCAGGAGTTAAAGACCAGTCTGGGCAATATAGCAACACTCTGTCTCTATTAAATACATAAATAAGACAATTTTGGAGAAGACTGTACAAGGGCATTGACTTCTGTGTTATCACCAATTAAGTTGCAATTATGTCTACATTAAATTAAATATACATTTTTGGTTTGAAGATAGACAAATAGAACCTTGGAACAGCATAGCACAGAAATAATATCTGGGGCCCTGATATAGAAAGGAAGTGGCATTAAAAATTAGTGGTGAATAGATGGATTAAAAACTGATGCTGGAACAGTAAGCCAGCAACTGGAAAACCACAAAATCAGATCCATACCTTACATACAAATAAACTCCAGATGAATTTAAGGAGAAATACTCAAAGGAAAACTAAGACTTTTAGGACAGTAATAATAATCTAACCTTTCCTGAGTGATTATCAAGTGCCAGGTTTCCTTTTTAAGGACATTACATGGGTTAATTCTGTTAAGTCTGTAAGACAATTTAACCAAGTAAATAATATTATTATCCCCATTTTATAAATAAGAGCCCTCAGTCCAGAGAGAGTCTTTTTCCAAGTCATAGAGCTACTAAGCTAAGCCAACCAGCATGCCACTATGCTTCCTCTGCAGTGTGGCAGTAGGTGTATGCTTCTTAAAACACCCAAAACACAAACTGCAAGAGAATATTAATACATTTAACTATTTTAAACATCAAAAGTTTTCTTTGACAAAAAATACCATAAACCACATTAAATGATAAGTTACAATCTAAAAAAAGAGAGATGTCTTTGCAATGCTTAAACTAGCAGAGAAATTTTATCTAGAACACACATAGTAGTCCCATAAAATAATAAGAGAAATGCACAGAAATCAATAGAAGAATTGGCAAGTTATAAAAGAGGAATGAGATGAGCAAATGGAAAATGTATTCAACTTCTTGAGTAACACAGGAAATGCAAATAAAAGCAATCAGATCAAATTCCCACTCATTTGGATTGGCAAAACATGTCATCTGACTGTGCCCTGCAGAGAAGTCTGTGAGGAAGCTTGTTCAATGCCATGCTGGGGTGTGAGTTGGAATAGCCCTGCTGGAGGGGCATGGGGACCCAGCAGTTGCCCCCTTCCTGGAGAAGCCACCGGGAGTTTGAAGGGAGCCTCTTTCCCACCCCCATTACTGTGTAGACCTTTCTGCACACTTTGTCATCACAAAACCTTATTTCCCTGTGTCTGTATGTGCCATTCAAAGCTTTATGGAAATTCTTGGACAGAACATAATGAACCACTAAATGGGGCATCAAAGAGAAATATTTCACCACATGGAAAAACATTCAGCCTATATAGTTAAATGAAAGGGGTTTCAAAACATTTGTACGATAAGGTCCAAACTTTAAGTGAAGAAATATACAGGCAAAAAGAAAATGTGTGAAAACTATACACTAAAGCATTCACTATGTTTATAGTCATGCCTTGGTATCCAAGGGGATTGGCTCCAGGACCCCCCAAGGATGCCAAAATCCCAGGATGCTCAGTCTCATTAAAATTTCATATTTGTGTATAACCTAAGACATCTTCCCATATGCTTAAACCATCTCTAGAGTTCTTACAATACCTAATCCAAAGTAAGTGCAAAGTATGTAGTTGTTACATTGTATTGTTTGTATTTGCATGATTTTTATTGTTGTATTGTTACTTTTTATTAGTTTTTTTTTTTTTTTTTTTACTGAAATATTTTCTGTCTGGATCAGTTGATTCTAGATTTAGAACCTGCAGTTAGGGAGGGCCAATGTTTATGTCAGTATGTTTATTTCTAATGTGTTTTATGTGTACTCTTTTCTTTTCCTTTTAATATAATCTTCTTTCAAGACCTTAAAGTCTTCTGAGGAAATTAACAGTGTAACTTTTGCAATTAAAATGAATTTTATCAAAAACTGTTATTATATTGTTTATATGTCTTACATATGTTTTGCTTTGTTTTGTTTCTCCATTTTGGGCACTGTGCAAATTGCATTATTTGCCTGACCTCCAGACTCTTCCCAGGAGGGAAGACTGAGGCTGAACAACTTTAGATAACTTGTCCCCAGCCCAGCAGCCAGCACTAGGAGCAGGTCTTACTGACTCCAACGCCCTTTCCCTCCCCCACCGTGATGCTTGACCAAAGACCCAACCAAACCCTCAAACCTAACCCTTCTCACCCATGTGACACAGAGACAGAATTGGGTCTCCTGGCTGCCACACTCCACATTGTACCTTTCACACGGAGGGCTTACCTCATGAGCCCAAAGGATGAAACTCAGGTGTGCAGAGGGCAGTGAACATGACTCACGCCATGGTAGGAGAATTCCCTGTTCCTTCTCATTCAGCAGAGAGAATATCTCAGGGGAAGAACTCTCCCTAGATTGACTACCAGCAGAAAAGGCCACACCTGTGATGATGATGTTGGCAGGCTGGAATGTTAACTGAGCTTATACTAGGTATCCTACAGACACTCCATGTGCCTCACCTCCTAGGAGACAGATGATTTAATAAATGTTGGTGACTATCTTCATGGGCAAAACATAAATCCTTTATTTTGTTGTATCATTCACTTAAAATCTAGTTTTTACACATCAAAAGTGTTTGTTCTTACCTGTGTCTTTCTATGGGCTTACAACCTACAAAGAAGATACTGTCAAGCAGTTTTCAAAAATGGTTGTACTAATTTTTACTCCCATGACCAGCATATTGAAGTCCCAGTTGTTCTGTGTCCTCTTCAACTCAGCAAACATTTTTTTTCCTTCTTCATAGCCACTGGTGGAGATGCATAAGAATAATGTGTGGTTTGAATGTGCATTTCTTAGATGACTAAAGTCATCTTTCTTTAGCACCTTTATTCTATGTTTATTTGGCAATCAAGCATCTCCTTTTGTGATGTGACTCTCCAAGTCTTTGGTTGATTTTTTTACGGAGTTGTGTTTTTTCTTATTAATTTGTAGGAGTGTCTGTGTGGCATCAGCTCCTAAACATGCCCAGGAACATGTGCATGCCCTATGACCCACCACCTCTACTCTTTGGTGTGTACCCAACAGGAAAGTAGTCGCATATTTAGAAAAAGACATGAACAAAAATGTTCTCAGCAGTACAATTTATAATTTCCAAACTGGAGACTCCACAGGGCCCATCACCAGTGGCATGGGCAATCTAGTTGCTGAGTATTCAGATAATGGGATACTATACAACGATGAGGTGGAGTGAACTATGAGTTCATTTAACATGAACAAATCCCACTAACATCATGCAGAGTGAAGGAAACCAGGCACAAACAGCACATATAGTGCAAATTCATTACATACAGTTCAACAAACCAGGTGAAAGTAATCGATGATTTTGAAGTCAAAATGGCGGTCATGTGGGACATGGGAGTGGGCACAGGTACCACGGGGGGGGGTGAAGAAGGGAGGAGCTGCCCTGCCCTGCTACTGAATGTGGGTGCTGGTTACACTCACACTCACAAAGATTGTCCACTTTGAGAAAATTCATCGAGCTGCAGACTTCTGACTTGTCTGTTTTTCTGTATGAGTTAGATGTGGATAAAAATTCTAAAACTGTAGAACTGAGTCAAGACATGGGTTCTCGGAAGGAACATGCACACAAGGTGGTGAATGCAGTGCCACTGGGAAGAATTAGGACCTGTGGAAAAAACGGATGTGCAGGTGTCAGGTACTCTGCACTATTTCCTCCTTACACGTCACCAAGCATCTCAACCACAACAAGGTCGTTAGCCAGCACTATTTTGCCCTCTCCCCAGGGACATTGGGCAATGTTGAAGACATTTATAGTTGTCACATCTGGGGGCTGCCACTGGCATCTAGTGGGTAGAGGACGCTGTGAAGCATCTTAATTGGCACAAGACAGCCGCACTCAACAAAGAATCGTCCTTCCCAAGTTGTCAGTAGTGCTAAGGTGAGGAAGCCCTGATTTAGTGTAGTGTCCTGGTCTTTTTGATGGGAAAACTGACAAGAGACTGATGCCCAAGATCCCATGGTGAGGAAGAGCAAGGACCACATGTGAGCCAGGGTTACTAACTTTCACTGGCTTGTCACTGGCCCTGTAACCTGGACCTGACTTTCAGATTGAATGTGACTGAATGATGGTCTGTAAAATGCTGTATTTCCTCCCCTCTCCTGGGAGGTCATGTGAATGTGAAATTCCCACCCAGTTAAGAAATCAGACAAGGACAACATTTTCAAGAGCAAAGAAACGGCCTGTTTTTATTGTTACTGCTTTAGATTTTATACAGAACTTGTGAGGAAAATATCATCAGCCAGAAAACATCACAAGAAACTTGCAGTATTAATGCACCATGCCAGGTTGACACTGGTTGAATAAAATACTCAAGAAGTAGAACATTTCACGGGTGGCACAGACAGTTCCAGAGTCATTTTTCTTCATCATCTAGTTATGTTTTCCAGGGGCAGGAAGGGGGGGGTCGTCTTCCTTTGAAGTTATTTATCTTCCTTCACCAAGAAGATCATGTTTTGTAGCTGTGAAGCTTAAACACATCATTACAAAATTTCAGCAGGAAACTTTCTGAAACTAGCAGTCATAGTACTGGTTAATCTGTACATTCCAATAGAGCGAAGCCTCTAATGTGGACTATTTTTATCCAAGCAGTCATGGCAGATGGATTCCTATGCCAGCCAGACATGTCCCGGGTTGCAATGCAGATCCAACCTGCTGTTTTCCCCAGCCTTCTGCCTTCCCAGCTTGAAACATCAGCATTGAAATGTATGCAGACTTCTATCAACATTAACATGCATAGCAAACCCAAGCTATCGGCTCAGCTCCTCATATGTGCCAGGCTGTGTGCTGGGTACTGGGCTCTGGGAGAAATATAGTGAGATACAAAGAAGCATAAGATATGTAGCAGGTTTCCTGCCTTCAACAACCTTAAAGACCTAGGAGTGAAAACAGACAGAGACCAGTGGAAAAGAATAGAGAGCACAGAGATAATTCTACTCACTTAACAGTCAACTGACCTTTCACAAAGGCAACAAGAACATACACTGGGTAAGGACATTCTCTTCAACACATGGTGCTGGAAAAACTGGATATCCATAGAAGAATACAGATAGAGCCCTGTCTCGCATCATGGACAAAAGTCTATTCACAAAAGTAATAAAGACTTAAACATACAAGCTAAGAAGATAAAACTACTAGAAGAAAACACATAAGAAATGCTTGACCTGGACAATAATTTTTAAAAAATAAAACATCAAAGCAAAGGACACAAAAACAAACATAGACAAATGAGATTATATCAAATTAAATAAAAAACTTGAACAAGACAAAAAAAAGTTCATTTTAAAATGGGCAAAAAACACTGAGTAGATGTTTCTCAAAAGAAGACATAAAAAATGCTCAGCATCACTAATTATCAAGGAAATATAAATCAAAACCACAATGAGATATCCCAGTTAGAATGGCTATTACCACAAAGACAAAAAGTAACAAATGCTGATACATGTATGGAGAAAAGGGAACACTTGGACATTGTTGGAAATGTAAGTTAGTATAGTCATGATGGAAAACAGTATAGAGGTTCCCAAAAAATTAAAAATAAAGTTACCATATGACCCAGCAATCTCATTATTGGGTATATACTCATAGAAAATAAAGTCAGTATGTCAAAAGACATCTGCACTCCCATGTTTATACAGCACTATTCACAATAGTCTGGATATAGAATCAACTAAGTCACTACTAATAGGAGTAGTGGATAAAGAAAGGTATATATACATGATGAAATACTATTCAACTATAAAAAAGAATAAACAACTGTCATTTGTAGCAATGTGGATGAATCTGCAGGACAGATAAGTCAGACACAGAAAGACAAATATGTCTCATTTACACAGAAGTAGAGAGTAGAATAGTGGTTGGTTGTTGGTTATCAGAAACTGGAGAAGGCAGGAGGGAGGTTGGGAGCAGAAGAGATTGGTCATTGGGTCCAAATTACAATTAGAAAGGAGGGATACCCTCTGGTGTTCTACCACACAATAAGTAATAATGGTGAACAATATTATATCATCACTGGGCATCGTGGTGCTACTCAGGAGGCTGAGGGAGGAGGATCACTTGAGCCTAGGAGTTCAAGGCTGCAATGAGCTATGATTGTGCCACTACACTCCAGCCTGGGTGACAAAGCAAGACCCTGTCCCTAAATAACAATAATAATTAATTGATTACCATGATTATTTATAAAATTTAAAATAATGTTTTATAATATGATATCATATATTCCAAAATAGCTAAAAGAGAAAATTTGGAATATTCTCACCACAAAGAAATGGTAAATGAAGGAGCTGATACCTATGCTAAACACCTGGTTTGATTGTTATACAACACATACAAGTATAGAAACATCATACTCTACCCCCATACATGTGTACAAGAATTGTGTGTCCATTTAAATAAATAGATACATGGGGGACAACCTAGGAAGAGAAGGAAGGCTCTGCTGAACGGGAAGCTGCACAAGAACACAATAAGAAGTGAGTGTGTCACCAGGTGCAAGCAATTCCAAGACATCTCATTTCTCTGTAGTGAGATTCTTTGTTGTGTTGTAGCCACTCAGCAACCATTACACACCCTCCTCATTCTTTATAACTGCATCTTAATTTCTTCTGGGTGACTTACCTCTATCCAAATGTGCTCATCTCTGTAAATCAACGTGTCCTTCAGCCCCCAGGTGAAGAGGAGCCAGGGACCCAAGGTAAACCAGACAGACTCTCTCCTGGACATTGGAAGTGGGGAATGTGTGTCTAAGAAGCAATTCAAATGTAGTTCTTCCTTCAAGGAATACTCACAGAGTTCCCACTCTATGTCAGGCATGGCTCTAGGCACTGAGAAGCAACAGAGAAATCCACAGACAAGACCTTCCCCCTTGAACCTGATGCCTCCCTGCAGGAGGCAGGTAACAGAGAATCAAAACATGCTGCGTGTCCTCAGGTGGTGAGGAGTGTAGTGACACACACAAAGTGAGCCAGATATAGGGAGCATGACATAACTTGATGGGGCACACCTCTAAAAGGGGTGTTGGGCTACCTCTTGGAGAGAGAGACATGCAGTTCCCCCTGTCCCACAGTCCTGCCAATTCCATTTCCTGCTGAGTTTCACATGGGTCCAGCCGCTGTATTGGGGAATTAAACATTGTTGGTAAAGGGATAGGTGGTAAGTGTTTTCAGTTTTTTGGAGCAAAGTCCCTGTCACACCCTTGCCCTAGTGGCACAAAAGCAGCCACAAATAATATGTAATGGACGAGCTTGGCTCTCTTCCAATAAATCTTTATGGGGTACCCCATAAAACTCAGAATTTATTTATTTTTTTAAAATGTATTTATTCTTATATGTTTAAACTTTAGTTACCTTCAAGGTACTCTCTATTGATGCAGCACACCTATTGAGATCCTTTTTCCGCTGCTCAAAACAGTTTTTTAATTCATCAATTTTGATGCCTTTTAGTGCTTCTGTCATTTTTGTTTTACCTCTTCCACAATGGCAAAACTCTTCTCTTTTAGGAGTTTTTTCATCCAGGAAAACAAAAGAATAGTAAGTCAGGACAAGATCAGGTGAATAGGGAGGTGGGGCATGGGGGCCTTGCCATTTTGGGTCAAAAACTGCTGAACACTCAGCACATTGTGGGAAGGTGTGCTCGTAAATCACCTATCATGAAATGGGCAAATTTGTTGAAAGATTCTCCAAAGAAAATTCACTGAAGTCAAACACAGCCTCTCAGAACAACACTAGCTGGTACACTAATGCCAACTGTTCTTAAAACACTTATCTAGTGGGGGAAATCTGTACTACTAAGGATAATTCCAAGGTTTTTTTGGGTCCCTCCCCCTCATATTTACAAACCAGGTGGCAAGTTGGATCCGGCCCCTATAAGCCATCCTGCCACTTCCTTACCTAGGTCTTAGGATCATGTGCTGACTCCTGTCTTCTTTCTGGTTAGTCTTCTAACTGCAGGCTATTCATTTTGCATAGTCCCTGCTACTCTTCAAATAAACAGCCTTCCTACTAAACTGGGCAAAGCAACTTTCTCTGGGTGGCAACAAAGTGAACCCAATGGGTCTTAAAGGTGCTTCTTAAATGAAGAAGAGTGCAACATGAGCCCTGAGTTATTTCACAAGCTGCACAAGGCGTGAACGATTGATGGTGTCAAGTCCTACCACTGTCTTTTGCAGGTTGTTAAGTCCTACCACTGTCTTTTGCAGGTTGTTAAACTGGGTTTAGAAAGAGAAAGAAACCTGCCTACAAGACCCTCTCAACCAATCAACCAGGACTGGGACCCTAGTGCCTTGCATTCCTTGCGCAGGTCCTTTTAGCCGGAAATAGCAGAGGACTCAACCAACCTTGATGAAAAAGGGTTGGCTTTACCCACATAACATGAAGCCTGGGGAGGTGACTGCTGGCATCAGGGCTGGAGTCACTACAGTCCTCCTCGGCCTTTCCTTCCTGAGTGCAAAATGGTGGTCTTAGCTCCAGATACCACAAAGAGTCTCAAGCTGAATAGGAGACAGAAAGGACAGCTCCTAAAGACAGGAGCCTCTCTGTATTCATGGATTTCTCCATTTCTGAACTCCTCCAACCAAGGATTGAAAATACTTGAAAAAAATTGCATCCGCACTAAACATGTACAGACTTTTTCTTGTTTATTCCCTAAACAATGCAGTATAACAACTGCTTCCACAGCACTTGCATGACAGTAGGTATTATAAGTCATCCAGAGATGAGTTAAAGTATACGGGAGGATGTACAGAGGTTATATGCAAACATCATGCCATTGTATACCAGATACTTGAGCCTCCGCAGACGCTGGTGTCTGTAGAAGGTCTTGGAACCAACCCCCCATGGACACCAAATGTGACTGTACGTCCTTCTTTCACTCAAGGTCAAAGTTTATTGAGTAACTTCCCAGAATAAGTGTGCTAATTCTACATGGCCACTCCTAAGTGCTGCCAAGTCTGAGGAAGTGAGTATTTCACTTTCCACCCTCTGAAGAGCAGACAGAAAAAAAAGAAAGAAGTTAAGAATGGGTGTAAGATTAGCCAACCTTGGTTTCCTTTTTTTTTTTTGAGTTGGAGTCTCACTCTGTCCCCCAGACTAGAGCGCAGTGGCCGCTCCCGGCCACCGCAGCCTCGACCTACTGGGCTCCGGCCTTCCAAGTAGCCGGAATTACAGGCATGCGCTACCATGCCCGGCTGATTTTTTTTAATTTATTTATTATAGAGATGAGGTCTCGCTGCTCAGGCGGGTCTCGAACCCACGGGCTCAGGCAATCCACTCGCCTCAGCCTCCCAAATGCGCGGGATTACAGGCTGAGCCACTGAGCCTGGTTTGGTTTCCTTTTTATAGCTCAAGTTAGTTGGGCAAACATAGAACTGTGGCTTGCTATAGGTGGCGGGGGATGCTGGCTCATGACACCATCCACGCATCCTTCTCACTACAGAGCATGGACTTCCAAATCCAGTAGGTCTCCCATTCTTTCCCTTAGAGAGCTTTGCAGAACCACATATTTCTAGATCCCACCTGAAAACTAAGAGACCAGATTCTGGAAACAGAGTTCAGGAATCTGTATCTTGATGAACTTTCATCATATTAAAAAATAAATGAAATATGGTAAAATTCAAACAACATGAAACATTGTCCCTCCAACTCTAGTCCTTAGACATTTATTTCCTTTCTAAGGACCCCTTTGAGACCAACTCTGTGTGGATCCTTCCAGAAGTAGTCTGCGCATGCACCAGCATGTGCGTGTGTCTCTTCAGTATTTTACGCTAACAGGAGCTGACTACACACTGCACAGCAGTTTGCTTCATCACTTAATTATCTTGGAAATTGCTCCACATCAGTGTATAGAGATTGATTTCCTTCTTTTTCATAGCTGCATAGTAGAGAATCATTCTCTTGTAAAAGTACCCCAAGTAATCATGAGAAGCAGCCGGGTGTAGGTGGCCAGGCTGGCTGGTGCTGCCGTGGATTGAACAACCCTTGATAGAACAGTTAGGACAGCCCAGCAGGAGCCCTGGAATACCTGCCAGCACTGCACTAAGCCCTTGACACAGAGCCACTCAGGGGCCCTCTCCATAGCCCCACCTTCCAGAGGAGATATTGCAGCACAGAGAGATGAAGGAACTTACCCCAAGTCACACAGCAGTGCTGTCATAGACAAGATTTCACCCTGGTAGCTTGGACTCAGGATCATCCCTTGACTCTCAGCAAGGTGTGCAGTCCCACTGAGCAGTTCTGCAGGATGGCAAATTGTCCAGAGCACTGAATCTACCGCAGAGTTAAGCAACTGTGTCTGGTGAAATTGTGAACAGAAAACCAGGTAACCAGAAAAGGAACGAGGGGTTGGGGATAGAAATTCAGCCCCAGCCTTCTCACCCATTATCACGTGCCCACTTCCCCACTTCCTCTCCCTCAGCAGCTACAAAATCTGGTCACTAGGATCCAGCTGTTGGTGTGCTGTGTGCAAAATCAGCAAGGCTTCTGTATGGATAACTGGGGTGAGAAATCAACCAAGTGTTCAGAAGGGACAGTGCTTCAAAATGCACGAGAAAGCAGCACCGGGGTCTCCTCCACGGCCAGGGATGGCATGGAACTCACCTCCCAGTTCACCCTAGAGTCTGGCATACAGTAGGTGTTCAGTGAATGCACGCGACAGAGTTTTAATTCCTTTAGAAGCCAGGATTCCCCCAAAAGCACCCCCAAATCATGGCTACAGTGGTAGTTAAACTTGCCACCTGATTCTCTCTGACACTACATTTGGCCTGCTCCACGTAGCACCACACAAGGCACAGATGCCGATGAAAAATATGTGGCCCTGTTTTCAAAGAAGTTCCTATCCTGTGAGGGAATCAGATGGAAACAGAATTAAGCACATGATGAGGCAGAGTGTGGTACACATACAGAGGGTGTGAGAGCTGGACTGGTATGAACATTTATGGAGCATCTGTCTCCCACTGGACCCATGGCCTGTGGGTCACCCCCAGAGTATAGGCCTGCCTGTGCTCCTCACAGATCCATTCTAGGGCTCAGCACTGACCAAGGAAAGCTGGCTGGCAAGTACTTGCCAAATAAACAAAGGACTATGGCTGTTGGGGGGTTGCTTCATCTCTAGATTCTCAGATTACTCTAAAAAAGTCAGTCGAGCAGCTTCACCCACAACCTGAACCTCAGTCTCTTGTGTCTATAAAATGGGGATAGTCAGAGTGCTTTCCTTGTGGCATTGTGGTAAGGATGCACTGGGCTGATTCATAGAAAGCGCTAGACAAAAGGGGAGAAACAGGTGTGTCCAGTAGTGTTGGTCACAACTGCCTTGGTCTCCTGCATGCTGCACATGGGCAAGTTGAGACTTGAAGGGATGGGTTCATTTCTCCACCTGTCCGTGTATTATCTAGCTCTCAAACCTATGTCATCTGGGGCCCTGCCCATTCCTTTTTCCATAGCACCATGCTGCCTCAGCTTCCCTATCTCACTGTACCCTGAGACCATGACAAAGCACAGCACCAATTCTCATCCTTCAAAATGCCAGGTACAGATGCACAGAAAATCCACTCTCGTACCCAGTGCATAGTAGGTGCTTCCTCACCGTGTGCACTCAGCAGCAAAGCTCATTTCAGAAGCTATCTGGAACTTAATTTATTTTCCTTAACTGAATCCTGCTATCTTTCTATTTTAATTTCTTGCTCTTACTCTTTCATGGAAGTTGGAGCAGGTAAAAGAATCCATTTATACAGTTAAATAAGAACTCCATTTAATCGTGCTATCCTCTGCTGATTTTAAAGGCAGATATAAAGGATGTAGATTTCCAAAACTCAACACTCATTTTGGAATATTGATTATGTGCCAGGTCCTGGGAATATGCAATTTCTAAAAGCTTCTCTGCTCTCAAGAATTCATAGTAACCGACAAGGAAGAGTAAGGGAAGGCACACTTGGAGGACCCCAGTGCAGCAAGGGGAGAGTCGAGAGAGACACAAAGCACTATAGCAGCAACAGGAATAAAATCATTGGCGGGGTTGGTGAAAGCCTTGAGGGCGTGACTTCTGCAGAAAAGAGCCTTGAAGGGTGATCAAAAGTTTGCAATGTGACCCAAAGTGAGAGAAACATCTCATGAAATGAAAGAGACATTTGCAAAACTCAGACTCCCAAAACCACACAGCATGCCGCGTGACCACAAGAAGCCCAAGAGAGTGGAAGTGAGGGTGATCGGGCTGTAATGTCTGTCACACTATTAATAGCCAGAGTTGATTCAGCTGATTCAGCTGGCTAAACGGATGTCCCCCTCCCTTCCTCACTGCTCTATGTGTACCCTTCCCAAAACTGTGAGCTTGGTGGAAGAGGACAACCTCCCTGCTAGAGGAGTACTGTTCTTCGGTCTAGGGTATATGAGTAGCTGCATTCCCTTGCTTGCTAGAATCTCCAAACAAGCTCTCAAGAAGCCAGAGAGAGACACAGGTAAACACACCCCTACTCACTGCTGCTGTGCCTCCAGCAGGCATTACTAATCAATCGCAGCCCTTGGCCTCAGAAGCTCCTACCTGGCCTGGACATCCTTCTCAGGATGGGGCTGATGGTAGCCATGCCCATAAGAGTTGGACCAAGAGACTTGGAGAAGAAGCAAGACCCAGACTGTAAAGTTAGGACAAGGGGATCATCACTGTCTTCTCAGCAAGGGGATGCTCAGCTTTGTCACTGCTTTGGAAACTCTCAGGTATCAATGGAGAGAATGAACTAAGGGGAGCTGTTAGGGTTAGGCAGAGAGCAGATCTGAGGAGCCAGATGGTCCCAGCTGTCAGGGAAAGGGCACTGAAAGAAGAGACTGAGACCAGGAGATGGTCCTCAGGTAGTAAGGAAAGGATTTGGGGCAGGTGGGGAAGGGGAAGCTCAGGTGACAAGAAAGCCCTCAGTGGAGATACCAAACTCAAAGGAGGAGGTTGTTAAGACTGACACAACCTGGCCTGGATACTGGCAGTAGAGGCGAGGTAGTGTGGCCGAGTCCAGGAGCCTGGGCATGAGCATTGGACAGGCCTAGGGGTGTGAATCCAGACCCACCAATTCCCACCTGCATGCCCAGAATGCGTCCCTTAAGCTTGCAAGACACAAGGCAGGAGCAGAATCTGTGGTGTATGTGAGCAGAGGCTCTACAGTCAGTGTCCAACTCAAGCACCAGCCTGGCTCCATGACATCGTCAAAGCTGTCCAGCATCCACAGGGTTGAGCAAAGGATGGGCCATTTGGTGTGAGCAGCTAATGAGAAAACCCACGAGAAGCCCCAAGGATGTGACCCATGCCACACAGCCCGCGAACAAGGGACAATGCCTGCATCGTTAATCCCACTCTTTCCACTCTGGCTTTGTCACCAGGCTTCCTCCAGGCTCCTGCTACCTGGGCACATTAACCCAGTCCTCCCTGATTTGAAAACCTTGCCTCTCAACCTTGAGTTTGCTTCAGGCCAATATTAAACACTGGCAGGCAGTGTTTGCCACCCAACTCCACCTCTGGCCATACTGGGGCATGGCCTCACAGTCTTTGCTCCCTGACCCAGCCCAGGGTCATCCAGTTGAGCCAGCCCCCTCCGCCCAGCCCAGGATGTCTGCCCTCAGCTTTTAGCACGACACTATCTGCTCAAGTCTTGGAGTTCCCACCTTTGTCATTGTTGCTGGGCATGGAACGTGGCCTGGGACACCTGGGGATACCTGCTCATACCTCCAGCCACTGTCAACTCTGTGGACACCCAGTTCTCCCATCCCCACCCTTTAAAATATGTCCAATTTTCTTATGATTTTTGTTTGAGCCACAGAAACATCCACTATCACGTTTTCATGGTACCCAGAGAGCTTGCTTTGCTTATGTGGATAATAAAGCCACATTAACAACAAAACAACTCTACCTCCATGGAACAAGCCTCTTACACAAAGAAACGTGTCAGCTTCTAATAATGCAGATGAAGTGATGCCCTCCACTGTTGTACTCATGGCAGTCTTCCTCTGACTGGTGCCGGTTAGAGACACCTGGAAAAACGGCAACCTGTTCAGGA
Source organism: Carlito syrichta (assembly GCF_000164805.1). NCBI lineage: Eukaryota > Metazoa > Chordata > Mammalia > Primates > Tarsiidae > Carlito > Carlito syrichta. The sequence goes on along the minus strand of NW_007258922.1, from coordinate 75,713 downwards.
AAGCATCCTCCACTGTGTTGTATTGTTTCTAAATTATTCACAGTTTTGACTGGGATTCATCAAAGTCACCATATCCCTGAACCTTCTGCCCCGAGGGGACAATGTGGGTGCCTCCCATGTCTGAAAGGATGCATAAGATGGAAATCTCTGGCTGCAGAAGACTCTGCTGAGCCCTGGGTACCTGCGTCTCCAATCCTTCGCTGGATGAGCCAGGCTCAGCAACTCTCTGGACCAGGAACCTGTAACATGGCCTGGGGCTCACTTCGAATGGGAAGAGAGGAAAACTGCGCATAGATGCCTACTGAGCGCTATACTGCTGTCTTTGTTTTGTGCTTGCCGCTGACATTTATATCCCAACTCCAAGTGTGTTCCGATAAAGTCCAGGAAATCTGACTGTCAACAGCCCTTACTTTATTCCCTGATTCCTGCCTAGGTGGAGAGGCCCCCTAGGTCCTTACCAACTCGGATCTGTCACCAAACACACAGCGACACTGAACACTATCGGGGTACACTCCAAGATGCCCCCAGAGAGGGATCAGAGAAAGAGGGGCCGCTTCTCCCCAGGAGACTCACTGAATCTCCCAGTCCCCCACCACTTGACATGAGCCCAGGAAACCACCTGCCATGGGCAATAGGACCATGGGGGCCCACATGCCATCGGGAGCCCTGCATTCTTCAGCACAGTCCCATAACTCCCCATTTCTCCATTTTGTTCCCTTTTGAGCAAGAGGTTTTTGTTTTTGTTTTCTTAGGAAACAGAATGAAATAAGAAAATACTAAGCTAAAACCTAAATTATGTCTTCTCTTGAAATACAGTCACTGGATGCACATTGGTGGACGTTCTCAAAGACTTATTTTCAAAGGGTGAATTTTTGAAGATTTCAAAAGAGATGGCCAAAAATAATCTTTTCTTTTTTCCTTCTGAAGAAGAGTGGATCACAAAGTTATCTGAGTTTTACAGCCAGGAAGGTGAGGAAACGTAGATTTGGGCCGTCTCAGCATAAACATGAAATGCCGCAGCTCGCTTGTGTGCAGCTTAATTTCTTTTTGTTTTATAATTACAATTCTTTCCCTGTACTTGAGTGACGGGAGAGTGAGGCAACACCGCCATCTGTAGGAGAAAGTTTGCAGCCCAGGCAGGGCGCCGCAACCCTGGGGCTCACCCCCATGGGCATTTGGAATTCATAGGACCTGGTGCCCCACCCCGGTGCCCACCCTTGTCCACCATCTTGCCATCCACCCCCCCACACACACCCCTCCTTGAAAGACCCAAATGCACAACTCAGTCGTCTAAAGAATAAATGGTTGCGATCATGCTGGAAGAAGAGTTAGCAAGATCTATCAGGTTTCAAATCACCCATTCCCTTTAATCTAGCAATTATTCCAATTCTCGAGGTTTACCCTGTATAAATATTAGCTCGTATATAGAGATAAAAGTCTGAGAGATATTGCTCATTGCAGCTTACACTTGGTAGTGAACTGCAAAGCCATCTAAACACTTATTAATAAGGACTGGTTAAGTAAATGAGGGTCTTCCGTGGCACAGAAGCTGGTGCAAACTTTACCAAGAACAAGAGAGTTATGCACGGAAGAAAGCAGGATGGTTTTTCCACAGTAACATGTCAAGCTACAAAAGCAAGTTGGCCACCGTTATGCAGAATGTATTCTTTTTTATAAAGATATATGTTCACTAAAGTGCATTGCTTAAAAAGGAACAGTTCACATACACAGAGGCAGCTGGAAGTGTCTATCTCTTCCCACTGTGATGTTCAGTGACCATCCTGGGAAGGGAGATGATGAGGGAATCTCACCCTCTACTCTGCACATTTTTGTATTATTTTAATTGCATTGCGAGCTTGTACTACTATTGGTTTTATTATACATGTTGCATGAGGACACACTCAAGTCATCCTCAGAGTGTCTCTGGAAGGCAGACTTATTGGGTCCCTGCATATCTGAAAGTGTCTCCATTTTGCTGTTGCAATGGAATGCTATTTTGGCTGAGCACAAGATTATGTGTGCAAATCAGCTTCCCTCAGAACTGTAAAGTCCCACATTGTCTCTGAGCCTCTGACACTGGCAATGGGAAGTCTAATGCCAGTCTGAAGTTTGCTCTTTCGCAGGAAACCTCATTTTTCTTTTGGGGAGCTTTTGATATCCTTCTTCTCCCTGGTTTTTCTGGAATTTCAGCACTATGTGTCAATGGCCAGTCTCTATTTCTCCTGCTCACAGCGCAGTGGGTCCCTTTGCTGTGATGACAAGTGTCTTTTTGCAATGCTGAAAAACTTTCACTGATTTCTCTTTCTGTTTTTTTTTTTTTCAAGCAGAATTTATTGAGAGGACAGAAAAACACCCACAGTGGGAGGGCACCCTAGGGGCATTGCCTGTTTTTTTCAATCCTGGTTTTATAGTCCCTCTTTTCTCTTCTCCCAGAATTAGTTAACCAGATGTCAAGGTTGGACGTTCGGGCTCTATGTCTCTTAACTTTTCTCTCATCTATTGTACACATTTTGCTGCATTCTAGAAGAATTTCTTAAACTTTATCTGTGTCCATTCTGCTATTCCACACATGCAACTGCTTTCATGTTTAGCTGATGCCTTATCTACCTGAATCTCTCTGAAGTGCCTGGTTGCATTTGCTCTATTTTCTTCTGTTTGCTGGGTCATCCCTGTTCTACCAGGCTTGGGTTCTTCCATTGAATGCATTTGGAGTCCTGCCTGCCTGCTGTTGATTTTGCTCACGTGTCTGCTGATGTGTGACTACCGGTTTATCTTCATATGTTCAAGGACCTGGTTTCCTTCCTGGTCCATTTAGTGACGCCCACCTGCCGTGGTTGGTGGGAGGGGCAGGGTCGGCTGCTGCCTGGTGGACCGTCCTTGTTTTCTGGGTGTCGGAGTCCTCTGTCCATACCGAGGTCAGTAACTTCCTGGCCTTGTGGACCTTCTCGTGGCCTTAGAGGCCTCACTAACCACTTTGGCCTCAGGCAAATGCCACTCCTACTCAATACAGTGGGCTAAAAGGGAAGAGCCTCAACTAATCAGTCTGGCAAAGTCCCTGGCACCTACCTCCAACCTCCTGCATATCAGGTTTTTAATCTTTGGCCCAATTTCCTACCTTCTCAGCCACCTCCCTGGGTTTGTTCTAGCTTGGCTGCTCTGAGAAGCTGCTTCCATTTGCCTTCTAAATTTCAAGATTCCCTGACCATCTGTTGGTGCATTATCTTGTTTGGATTGTATTTTTAACTATCTTTTTGGTCTTCCCATATGATTTGGGATGGTAAGAAAAGGTCAAGAAATGTACAGGGTCATTATTACTGACTCCCAAGTGTGGCCTCTGTATACAGTATCCCTAAAATGGAGTTACACAGCATGTATAGCCCATTTTATGGAGCTACTCAACTTAATTCTTGGCATTACTGAACTTGGGGAAATAAGTTACTCTAAGCAAATTCAAATGTTAAATGTCAGGTCATTGACTCCTTATGTTACATCAAATTTGGCAATAACTCTTCACTAGTCAAAAGAAACATATTCTCAGGGAGACAATCCACAGAATGGGAAAAATATTTGCCAACATATCTGACAAAGGTCTAACATCTAGGATCTATAAGGAACTCAAACGCACCAATAGGAAAAAAAATAGCCCCTTTACAAAGTGAATAGACACTTCTCAGAAGAAGATATACAGTCAGCCAACAGACACATGAAAAAGTGTTCAGCCTCACTCATCATCAGAGAAATGCAAATCCAAACCACATTGAGATACCACCTAACCCCAGTATGAATGGCCATGATTAATAAAACAAACAACAACAGATGCTGGCAAGGATGTGGAGGAAAAGAATGCTTCTACACTGCTGGTGGGAATGCAAACTAGTGCAACCTCTTTGGAAGACAGTGTGGCAATTTCTGAAAGAACTAGAAACTGACCTTCCATATTGACCCACCAATTGCCCTAGTGGGAATATACCCGGAGGAACTCAAATCTCTACAAAAAGATACCTACACACGTGTTTGTTGCAGCTGTATTCATAATAGCAAAAACATGGAACCAACCGTGTTTCCCATAGAAGCTGGACTGTATAAAGAAAATGTGGTATATATACACAATGGAATATTATGCAGCTATAAAGAAGGACAAATACTTGGACTTCACAGCAACTTGGATGGATTTGGAGTCGATCATACTCAGTGATCTATCACAGAAACAAAAAACAGAGTACCATATGTTCTCACTCGTAAGTGAACTTTGAACAATTATAATACTATAAGAAAGCATTTGGCAGTAATGGGAAACTGTCAGGGGAGGGGGGTGAGATTGGCAGTTCAGGGAAATTGCTGGGGGGGGAGGGGCATACCTCATCAACAAGGGTACCTGTATAATCAATATTTGTATACCTGACCCCGAATTATACCCCACATCTTTATAATTTTTTAAAAAAATAGAAATGTAGGTAGATTTAAAAAAAATGGGCAAAAGCCATGACTAGACACTTGTCAAAAGAAGCTATATGGGCAGCCAACAGACACATGAAAAAGTGCCCAACCTCACTAATTATCAGAGAAATGTCAATCAAAACCACATTGAGATACCATATAACCCCAGTAAGAATGTCCATGATTAATAAAACAAACAGCAGATGCTGATGAGGATGCAGAGAAAATGGTGAGGATGCAGAGAAAATGGGAGTGCTTCTACACTACTGGTGGGAATACAAATTAATGCAACCTCTTTGGAAGACAGTATGGCGATTTCTGAAAGAACTAGAAATTGACCTTCCATCCATATGATCCAGCAATCACCCTATTGGGAATATACCTGATGAAACTCAAATCATTTTACAAAAGAGATACCCACACACGCATGTTTGTTGTAGCTCTATTCACAATATCAAAAACATGGAACCAACCATGCTGCCCATTGTAGCTGGAGTGCATTTTAAAAAATGTGGTACATATACACAATGGAATATTATGCAGCCATAAAGAAGAATAAACATATGGACTTCATAGAAACTTGGATGGCTTTAGAGTCTATGATACTTAGTTATCTATCACAGAAACAAAAAACAGAGAACCATGTGTTCTCACTCATATGTGGACCTTGAACAATTATCATAATACTATAGAAAGGGATTGGCAGTAGTGGGAAACTGCCAGGGGAAGGGGAGTGGGAGTGGCAGTTGAGGGAAACTGCCATTGGAGAGAGGGGCACACCTCATCAACAAAAGAACCTGCATAATGAACATTTGTATACCTAGCCCTGATTTGTACCCCACATCTTTAACATTAAAAAAAAGTTAAAAAGAAAAAAGAAGTAATACTGGAAACATAATCAACTATGTATGGTAAATGTAGCCTAAAAATGTAAAGAAATAGAAAATAGAGAGATAAGGATTCTTTTATTAGGCTCTATCCTTATCCAACAAAGCCTATCATAATAGTAGTTTATAATATAGAATTTTTAGAAATCCACTTCTCCAGAGTGATAGACAACAAATTTAATTGTAAAGATGAAAATTAGCCGGGTTTGGTGGCTCGGCCTGTAATCCCACGCCTTGGAAGGCTGAGGTGAGTGGATTGCCTGAGCCGCGGGTTCGAGACCCGCCTGGGCAACTTGGTGAGACCTCATCTTTACAATAAATTTTTAAAAAATTAGCCGGGTGTGCTAGCGCGCGCCTGTAGTTCCAGCTACTTGGAAGGCTGAGGCAGAAGGATCTCCGGAGCCCAGCAGGTAGAGGCTGCAGTGGCTGGGAGCAGCCTCTGCACTCCAGTCTGGGCGACAGAGTGAGACTCCAGAGTAAGACTCCAAAAAAAAAAAAAAAGATGAAAATTAACGTTTAAGTAAACTTAAAATTCAGAGAGAGAAAGAAGAAACATATTCTCAAAATGAATCAATTAATATCTCTCTTCTCTATTCTCTAAATTGGGTATGGTGGCTCACGCCTGCAATCCCAGCACTTTGGGAGGTAGAGGTGAGAGGATTGCCTTAGTCTATAAGTTCAAGACCAGCCAGGGCAACTTGGCAAGACCTCGTCTCTACAATAAATTAAAAGACTAGCCAGGCATAGTGGCACATGCCTGTAGTTACAACTGCTTGAAAGGCTGAGGCAGAAGGACTGACTGAGCCCAGCAGGTCGAAGCTGTGGTGGCCATGAGCGTGCCCCTGCACTCCAGCCTGGGCAACAGAGTAAGACTCTGACTCAAAATAATAATAATAATAATAATAATAATAATAATATCTTCACTTTTTTTCTTTTCCCTTCCTCCACCAAATAAATTTTAATAAGGAACATCTGGCTACTAAGTTTATAAAACTTTACTAAATAAAGTACTTGAAAACCTAAGGTTTTTTTTATTTTGTTTTTGTCTTTCCTTTTTTGTTATTACCGCCCATGGTATCTTTTATATTAACATCAAAAGTTGAATTTGGTTAACATCCCGTAGAATTCTACATGAGAAGTCTTTCAGATTTCTTATTTAATTCTTCCACATTTTCTCTTCTTCCAGTTGCATAAGTGAAGCCCACAGAGAGGAAGCATTGGCTTAATTTTACAGAATATGTTTCCTGGGTCACCACTTAGAGAGGAGCATCCTGACCTAGACTTCTTCTGTGGCATCTTTTGTGCATGGGGCGACATCCTCTGTTGAGATGGTAGCAAAGATGTCATTGCTGTTTGCTTTTTATCTGTTCGTCTGTGCATAATCCTAAGAGAACACTGGGTAACGATCTCGGCAAGAAATTGGAAATGAAAGGTGAATGCCCCACATAGCCCTTCTCATGTAGATGTTGAAAGAATATGATTTCCTTCAAAGCAACCTGAATGTCAAATCAAAATGTCAGCTCCATCGTGTTCATCACGCACTGGCTGCTTTCCTGGGGGACTCTCTTGCTCAGAGCAAGAGGGTCTCCCCATTCCCACTCACAGCCCTCTCCAGCCATTCTCCCCACAGGCAGAGGGACTGTCTCAAAGCATGAACCAGAGCCCCTCACCACCAGCCCAAACTCCAGGATGGCATCCCACCACCCTTAACCCAAAGTCCACATTCTCACAAGACTGAGGAGGCCCTGTGGGATCCTGCCAGCTCCCCGCAGTGTTGTGCTCCCTCACCAGCCTGCAGCCACACTGCCCTCCTGCTCCATGGACATCCTGCATGATTTCTACTAAGCCTTTGCACTAGTCGTGCCTTTAGCCTGGAGTGCTTTTCCTCTGACTTCACGCAATATGACTTTGCCACTTCCTGGAGGTTTCTGCTCAGAGGCATCTCCTGCGGGACCCCATCTCAGCCACCCTGCAGTTACGGGAGATCCCTGGGCTCTCCATTTCCTGTTCCTGCCCTGTGTGACCTCAAGAACTTTCTCACTCTCTGAGTCCATGGACTAACTGGCTGCTTTCAGTCTCTCACATCAGAACACAATTTCCACAAGAAGGAAGACTTCATTTTGTTCTGTGCTCTAAGCCCCAAGTCTAGAACTCAGCCTGGCCTTTAGGAGGGGCTCCATGAATACTGGGGAACAATCAAATACTTATATTTTTTGATAAAATGAAAAAAGATTGTTCCTAACAACTGTACAGACAAATTCAATTTTCAAAGCATTAATTTAGCATAAGAGCATGGCAAAAGCATTCCTCAAAAATTTAGGCATAAAATTACCATCTAATACAGCAATTTTCTCTGAATGTGGTGGCTCACACCTGTGATCCCAGCACTTTTGGAGACCAAGGCAAGAGGATCGCTTGAGCCCAGAAGTTTGAGACCAGTCTGGGCAACATTGAGAGACCTCATCTCTAAAAAAAAAAAAAAGAAGAAGAAGAACAGCTGGGCATGGCAGCATGCACCTGTAGTTCCACTTACTCAGGAGGCTGAGTCAGAAGGATTGCCTGAGCTCAGGAGGTTGAGGTTGTGGTGACACATGATTGTGCCACTGCACTCCATCCTGTAAGACAGAGTGTGACACTCCAACTCAAATATATATCAACACAAGAATGGAAATCAGGAACTCAAAGAGATGCCTGTAAACCAATATTCTCAGCTGCATTATTCATAATAGTTTTGAGAAATAAGAATGGTGATTTATTTTCAAATTGGAGCCTAGCTTATATCGGGTTCTCAAGATGGTGTCTAAATGCTTTGTGCTTCTCTTTTATTGATTCCCTTCCTGTTTCTTTGTGCTTCCTTTTTGCGGACTTTTTACTTTGGCAGGCTTCATGTTTAAACTTTTGATGAGATCCAATCAGAATGGCTCCGTAAGCCAGTCGACAAATAGGACATGCACATGAAATGTTTCTGTAAATCAATCAAAATGTGTCACATAGGTGTCATATGAGAAAACCTGTAACTTCTGCAGTATTCCTCCAATGAGGAACAAGGAGAAGGACCTGCCTTTTAGAGATAAAAGTGCTGATTCTCTCTGCTCTGGTGTGCCTGCCCACCAGACACCCCATCTTGCAAGACCGTCATTAAAGTCTCGCTTCTGCTGCACTCCACGTCTCTGTGTCCATCCTTTGATTTTGGACAGGTGATTTCATTTTTCACAATCGTCAAAAGGTGAAAAATACCCAAGTGTCCCACTGTAGATGAAGACATACGTCTAATGTGGTACATATGTAAAATGGGATAGTATTCAGCCTTGCAAAGGAAGGAAATTCTGACGCATGCTTTAAAATGAGATAGCCAAGAAGACATTATACTAAGTGAAATCAGAGACACAAAATGACAGATATTATTTTGACTTCTTCTATGTGAAGTGCCTAGAATAGACAAATTCACAGAGACAGAAACTAGGATGGGTGTTACCAGAGGCAGCAATCAGGATTGTGCAACATTGTGAATGTACTTAATGCAATACATAGATAGATATATGTGTATCTATATATGTAGATAGATATATGTACTTAATGCAATACATAGATAGATATATGTGTATATATATATTCTCAAAAGAAAACAGCAAAGCAGTTATATATATATCTCAAAAGAAAACAGCAAAGCGGTTACTCTATTTGCCTTGATTTTATAAAATTAGATGAATTTATCCTGAGATTTTTTTTATTAGATGAATCGGCTCTGGTAAGTCTTTTACCATCTGTTTAACTTAACATCCTAACAAAATTCCTGATTTAACATTCTTTATTGGTTTTATAAAAATGAGTTTGGATAATTATGTACATAAGCCAGTGATGCCTGATTTATTATGCAAGCGAGAGAAAATACGTCAGATACTGAATTCTTATTTTTCCCAATGTCATTTGTGAAAATTACTCAAAGGTTTTACCCATATATTACTTCTGTTCCCTCAAGATAAAAAAAATCACTTCTACAAATGTTTGTCAAAATTGGGAGCACTTTAACAAATAGCTCTCAAATATAGTACCTTCTAACATGTCATTAAATATTCTCCTTTGAATATAATTTAGACCTTTTCAGTTACATCGGGAAATTCTCTAATATATTTCCATAAATTACAATAAATAATGCCCTGTTAAACTTGTGGGGGATTTTCAGCTAATGTGAGACGTGGGTGATTCAAGTTACCCGCGATTCTCCCTGATGTCCCCTGTTCCTCATACCAGTCACACTCATTAGGGAAAGCCACTTCCACCAGGATATTTCAAAGAATTCCAAACCTGTGTGTTTTCAGAGGTCATTATGAGTGGAAAGGAGATGTGGGGGGAAGGTCTGAAAGCTTGATTTACTGTGGCTCAGGGTAACCTTTGTAAAAACCCCCTCTGAGCAATTATACAAGTATTTGCATCAATAGGCACTCAATAAACACCATTTGAATGAGTACTCTAGGGCTTAGTGAAGGCTGTTCCCCATTATTGATAGTGGGAGAGGGATTTTAGATAGTACAAGGACAAACACTTGTTTAATTATCATGCACTTTAAAAAATTAATTATGACAAATGACATTGATTTTCCACTGATGATAAGGATACAAAATGTCCTTTTGAAATAAATATATTTCATTTTTTAATGTTTATACTTAAGGAAAGAAATAAATCATTGATCTATTGTATAAGATTTGGAAACCATCCATGAGGTGGTATACAGATGACTGAACTGAAGGCAACACTAAACTAGCAAATGCTCCTTGTTCACCATCAGAGTCTAGAAACTGGGAGAACGGGAAGAGGCACCTCTCTGCAGATGGAGGAACTTGCACAGTCCCGTGAGGCTGGAAGAAGAAAAGGTTGGAGATGACATTCAGAGACACCCCAACAGGAAGGACCTCCTTCTTCTCCCAGCTTTGCAGTCTCCCACCTGTCATCAGGACCCAAAGGAGAGGTGTAGCTTGCAAGGTCCCACAGCAGGACAAAGCCACGTGCAGAAGTCTGGGCTACAAGCAAACATGGTAGCTGAACACCTGGTATAGACTGGCGAGCTCACCCTGCTCTGAATGAAATGACCCCAGGCTGCCTTGCTTTCTCCTCCATTACCGGCCCCTCTCTGCCCACACCAGACCTTACTCCCGCTTGAATTCCTACCTCCTCTCTTCTTCCAGTTCTTCTGAGAATTCCATTAATACTTGTAGCTGGACCTCCCAGTCCCTTCCTGTTCCTGGCTTGCAGTAGTCATGTGACCTTGTTCCCAACCCTTCAGGCTCCCTTGCCTTGGGGGCCTTCTATGGATTGCACCTTGCCACCACCACCAAACAAAGCATTAGGCCTGGAATCAGCCCTCTTGCACAGACCATTGGACATTGACAACATTTACACCTAGAGCAAACAGACTTTCCAGGACGAGGGGACAATTTTTACACTGTTATGACCAAGACTCCATTACAGTGGGCGTCCTAGTATCTCTGATTCTTTGAGCTCTGATCTCTGATTTCTGATTCTCTTCGACTTTGAGGAACACCACCTGGCTGCCCACCAGCTATCGGGCCTCAACTAAATCACTCACCTTCCTCATTTTCCTTCACTTTCCACATCTGTAAAATGGGTTTAATATAAATATTGATCTTGTACTTGTTTTGTGTGAGGATTAAATGAGATGATTTCATGGTGAAACGTTTAGCATCATGCAGGCTCACAGTAAATGCTCACTAAATGTTAGCCATTTCAAAAGAAATAGGGCTTCAAAAATGTTAGTCTCCCTGTAACACCTGTCTAACCATGAGAAAGACATCACACAAATCCCAATTGAAGAGCACTCTACAAAAGCCCTGACCAGGCCTCCTCAAAGCTGTCAAAGTCATCAGAAACAAGGGCAGACCAAGAAACTGTCAAAGCCAAGAGGATCCCAAGGAGAAGTCATGAGCAGTTGTCATTTGGGATCCTGGATGGGATCCTGAAAGAGAAAAAGGACTTTAGGGGAAAACATAAAGGAACCTGAATAAAGTTTGGACTGTAGTTAGTGAGAATGTATCAATATTGATTCATTTACTTTAGCAAATGTGTCATACTGATGTAGGTTTTTAGTAACAGGTGAAACTGAATCTGGGGTATGTAAGAGCTTTCTGTACTGTCTTGGCTGTTTTGCTATAAATCTAGGCTGTTATAAAATATAAAGTTTGTTATTTAAAAAAAGAAAATAAATGTAAATCTCTCTCCCAAAGACACACTGCTGGCATAAACAAAGCTATGGCTTGAATCCTCTTCTCAGTGACCCAAGAACTTAAGCTCCCTCCATTCAGGGCTGCACCGATGGTTATTATTAGGGCAATTACAGGCTGGAGGAGGAGAAGCAAACCTGGGAGAGGAGAAACTGGAGAAGATGGTTCTCCCAGTATGGCTCTAGGTCTGTAGAGTCTCTTCAGTGAACCACCAGTGTGCAGAAGGGCTTTTAGGCAGAAAACAGTGATCCACAGGTAAAGAGCGTTTGGAGGACAGAACCTGCCTGTCTGCAGACCACTCAAAGACAGTGCCCTCAGGATGTCCAGACCCACCGTGTGCCTCCCGCAGCCACTGCCTGGGCTCTGAACAGGCCCTGAGCAAGTCAAGCTTGTCAGACGAGTTATCTGCCCAGAACAACTGTGAGTGTTGGCAGGCAGCTTCCCTGAACGGTGCCCAAGCTCTCCTTTGTCAGGACAACCCAGGGGCCCATGGGGGAACCCCCTCAAACACAGGGGCCCTTCCTCTGCCCAGCAGTGCCACAGACATGCAGAACAGAAAGGATGGATCTGTGCGGGTTTTCAATGTTGGATAGCCACAGATATTGTGTGAACGCTGCTTAATTCTGCCCAGACTCTGCGCCAACTTGGCTCTCCAAGGAGCCCAAGTGTCAAATCATTTGCTTTAGAAACCAGTGAGGTGGAAGGCAGTCAGCAACTGGGCCTGTTTCCAGTAGTTTGCAATCTTACCACAGAAGTGACAATTTGCCATCATCTATTTTCTCAAATTCTTTCTTCATTTAATGTATTTAACAAAGTCTCATTGAGTACCAATCTCAGGGGAATTCCAATCAGATAGGCACTAGGAAGAATTTCATCCTGAGCCTCACTTGAACCACTGGGACCACCCAATTATTTTCCATGTCTCAGCCTTAGTGTGGAAGACTCCTCTTTCCACCGCCAAGTGAGCATTCCCCTTCTTCCAGATGTGCCATCCTCAGTTTGTTCTGGGACCCTCATCTTCTCCAGTCTCAAGACCACATAGTTTGGATACAGCTGACCCCCAAACCAATTCTAGAAACAGGTTCCGCGTCTTAGCTCCAATCATGGGAATGAATGCAGAGGGAGGCATAGCCCAATGCAATGAAAGGATTCCACTCTCTAAGTGTTTGTTAGTTTTGTGTTTTTTCTGGTGAGGATGCTGTGCTGGTAGAATGTGGGCCCAGAACTGCCGGCAGCCACTGTTTGCCATTCCTTGGAAAGAGCACGCTGAGATCAGAGCATCTTAAAAAATAAAACCAATAGGTCAGGTGCAGTGGCTCACACCAGCAATCCCAGCACTTTAGGAGGCCGAGGCAGGGGAATTGCTTGAGACCAGAAGTTTGAGGCCAGTCTAGGCAACATAGTAAGACTTCATCTCTACAAAAAAAAATTAGCTGGGTTGTTGGCACACACCTGCAATCCAAACTACATGGAAGGCTGAAACAGAAGGATCACCTGAGCCCAGGAGGTTGAGGTTGTGGTGAGCTATAATTGTATCACTGCACTCCAGCCTAGGTGAAAGAGTGACAGCCTGACTCAAAAAAAAAAAAAAGGATATGCATCTGACAAAGGTCTAACATCTAGGATATACAAAGTGAAACAAAGTGAAAGGAAAAAACAGGCAACCACATGAAAAAATGGACAAAGAACATGAACAGACACTTCTCAAAAGATGACATACAAGCAGCCAACAGACATATGAAAAAATGTTCAACCTCACTAATCATCAAAGAAACGCAAATCAAAACTACAATGAGATACTATCTAACTCCAGTAAGTATAGTTATCATTAATAAGTCAAAAAACAACAGATGCTGACATGGGTACAGAGAGAAGGGAATACTTCTACACTGTTAGTGGGAGTGCAAGCTAGTTTGACCTCTATGGAAAACAGTGTGGCAATTCCTAAAATAACAAAAAATTGACCTTCCATATGATCCAGCAATCCCTCAACTGGCAACATATCCAGTAGAACATAAACCGGTCTCCAAGACACCCGCACATGCATGTTTATTGCCACACTATTCACAATAGCAAAAACATAGAACCAACTCTGCTGCCAATCAAAAATGGACTGGATAAGGAAAATGTGGTACATATACATGAAGGAGTATTACACAGCCATAAAGAAGAACAAAATAATGGACTTTGCAGCGACTTGGATGGAGTTGGAGATCATCATACTAAATGAACAATCACAGAAACAAAGAACTAAATTCCACAAACTCTCTCTCATAAGTGAACCCTGAGCACTAGACACATTAGCACAAGGGTGGGATCAACAGTCACTGGGCCCTGCCAGGGGAAGAGGGAGGGAGAAGGGTGGGGAACACGTCACAATACAAAAGGTACCTGGTCCACTACCAGAGGGAGTGAGGGCCAGTTAGATGTCCAAACTTGACCTGCATGCAGCCTTCTTATGTAGTTAATCCTCACTTATACCACACAACTGTATGATAAAAAAATTTTTTTTTAAGTTTAAAGAAAGAAAATGAAACCAATGTAGTGAATGAGAGACAAAACAAAAAGAGATCCTTGGGCCATCTGGAGTCACTGGGTCTGCCGCAACTGCAACCAATTTAACCCCCTTCTTGCTTTTCTCGTTCAGTTTGAGTTGTCTTGCTTTTTGGTTTTTTTGTGTTGCTGTTGTTTTGCTTCTTTAAACCTAAAGAGCACTAGTAAATGTGCTGTCTGATGATACTGTCAAAAACCTACGCCAGATAAGGTCGGGAACCATTGCCGAGCCACATTGCACCATCTTGCTTAACACCATGGCCCTTGCTGACCTTGTTCTGCAGGTCTACATGATGCATCAGTAAGTATTTCCTTTGGCAAAGTGGTGAGGTCTTAGCTACCCTGGCCTCAAGAAAATGGCAAGTTAAAGATGGAAAAACAGTTTTAGAAACGCTTCTACTGTAGGCATCAGCATCCAGTGCTTTTTCTTTTTCTTTTTCTTTTTTTTTGGATGGAGTCCCAACTAGTAACTCAAAATCTATGAAAATAGCATTTCCAAAAACCATAATCCTTAAAACAAATGTATATTGCCCAATAAGTTTGAAAAACTCTGGGTTTCACTAAGTTAAATATGTTTCTTTTATGCAGGGTTTCTAAGAGACCTGAGTATACTCATGTATATGCTTCTAAGGGGTTCAAGTGGGTTTCTCTTATCTAACCATAGAAAAATTTAAAATATTATGCAGGATTTTGTTTTTCCAGAGACCAATGTACTGAAAGCTCTTTCTACACGACATTCATTCTTGAAGCTCCATGTCTTACAGCTCTAAGCTATAAGCCTGAGTCCCTTCTGAGTCTTGCTGGAGTTCCCAGTAGGGAAGGAACCAGCAGGCAGGGGTTGCACCCTCCCCTCATCCTCTTTGGGAACTTTACTTTAAGAACACCTTCCCCACAAAGTTTAGACATTTCATGATGAGCATGCTATGTTTGTTCATTTCACAGTCTTACAAAAATTAAAAGCAGCTGCTACGAATAAAGTATGTGGGCCCCTGTCTTTGTAGATAAAAATATGCACAAAGGCATTCTCCCTCACGAAACACTCAGATGTCTTACCTGGACACAGTGGTGTCAAAGGACATGCTCCTCCAGCCAATTGCTCTACCTTTTCCTGAGGACAAAAGGAATCATTTGGAGACTTCTCATTTGAAGTCCTTTTCTTTTGAAATATATTTGAACTTGTTTCATCTCCTTTTACTTTTCTTTTTACAAGCTGACACTTTCTTAAACTTTCAGAGACATCCTAGTTTTTTGGGTAAATTCTTTGGCAAGTTTTGGGACAATTTCTGCATAAAGGAACTCTGTCTAACACGCTCAATAAAGAGCCATTCATTTTCATTGACTTTTCATGAATCTTACTTGATTTTAAAACAAATGATAACATGGAAATCAAAAGTAATAGGAGGGAAATAGGTGATTCTTGATTTTTTTTTCCACTTTAAACATACACAAATATACTAAACCCAGAGTTTTTACATCATTTATGGAAAATTGAATTTTCTTGGGGACTATGAGAACTTCCTGAAGAGACACAGGATTTCTATCAGATAAACTGGTAGCAATGTTGTTGACTATGTCTCCTGTCCTATAACCACCACCCAAAGCTCTTGTCTCCTCTCTGTTCTATCCAGCATAGTGGCTGCAGATCAGGCACTACTTTAAGGGAACTCTTTCAGTTGGGCCCCCCAACATCTATTTACCTTGTCTTTGTATACTGCCCATCTTCATCTGGGGGATTACCCATCTCCCACTGTGTACTGTCTTGGGTTGGATATAAGTCAAGATGTCCTGCCATTGCCTAGTGTAGTGGGTTGGCTATAAGTCAAGGTGCCCTGTCATTGACTAGTGGGAGTAGGTTGGATATAAGTCAAAGTTCCCTGCCTTTGCCTACCAGGGTGGGTTGGATATAAGTCAAAGTGTCTTGTCATTTTCTACGGGGGGTGGGTTGGCTATAAGTCAAGGTGTCCTGCCATTCCTTAACTGAGGGGTTTGACTATAAATCAAGGTGCCCTGCCACTACCTAGTAGGGTGGGTTGACTATAAGTCAAGGTCACCTGCCATTCTTTAGCAGATGGGGCTAGCTACAAGTCAAAGTGTTCTGTCATTGCTTAATGGGGTGGGTTAAATATAAGTCAAGTTACTCTGCCATTGCCCATTGAGGTAAGTGAGCTGGAAGTTAAGTTGTCCTGTCATTGCCTATTGAGGAAGACTGGATATAAGTCAAGGTGTTTGGCCATTGCCTATTGGAGAAGGTTGGATATAAGTCAAGTTACCTTGTCATTGCCTATTGGAGTTGGTTGGCTATAAGCAAAGGTATCCTGTCATCGCCTTTTGGGGCAGGTTAGATATAAGACAAGTTACCTTGCCATTGCCTGTTGGGGTAGGTTGGCTTTAAGTCAAAGAGTTCTGCCATTCCCTATTGGGGTGAGTTGGATATAAGTCTAGGTGTCCTGCTATTCCCTAGCAGAAGGGTTTTGTTCTAAGCCAAAATTCCCTGCCCTTGCCTAGTGGGATGGAGTGGCTATAAGTTAAGGTGCCCTTTTATTGCATAGTGGGGGTGGGTTGGCTATAAGTCAAGGTTTCCTGTCATTCCTTAGCAGAGGGGGTGGCTGTAAGTCAAGGTGGCCTACCATTGCCTAGTGGGGTAGACGGACTATAAATCAAGGTGCCCTGCCATTGCTTAGTGAGGTGGGTTGGATATAAGTAAAGGTGCCCTGCCATTGTCTAGTGGGTGGATCGGCTATAAGTCAAGGTGGCCTTTCATTTCCTTGTGGAGCAGGAGGTTAGCTATAAGTCAAGGTATCCTGCCATTGTCCAGTGGGGGTATGTTGGCTACAAGTCAAGGTGTCCCGCCATTGTCTAGTAGGGGTGGGTTGGCCATAAATCAAGATGCCCTGCAATTGCCTAATAGGGTGGGTTTGCTATAAGTCAAAATGCCGTTTCACTGTCTAGTGGGGTGGGTTAGCTGTAAGCCAAGATTTTCTGCCAATGCCTAGTGTGGTGAGGTGGCTATAAAAGTCAAGGTACCTTGCCATTGCCTATTGGAGGAGGTTGGCTATAAATCAAGGTCTCCTGCCATTCCTTAGCAGAGGGTGTTGGCTATAAGTCAAGGTGTCCCAAAATTCCTTAGCAGAGGGGGTTAGCCATAAGTCAAGGTTCCCTATCATTGCCTAGTAGGGTGGGTTAGATATAAGTAAAGCTACCCTGCCATTGCCTATTGGGGTAAATTGGCTTTAAGTCAAGGTGCCCGGCCATTGCCTAATGTGATGGGTTGGATATAAGTCAAGTTACCCTGCCGTTGCCTATTGCATGGGTGGAGTCTAAGTCAAGGTGCAATGTCATTGCCTATTGCGTAGGTGGGCTATAAGTCAAGGAGTCCTGTCGTTGTCTATTGTGGCAGGCTGGCTATAAGTCAAGATACCCTGCCATTGCCTGTTGGGATGGATTGGTGCCCTGCCATTTCCTATTGGTGTGGTTTGGCTATAAGTCACTTTGCCCTGTCATAGTCTAATGTGGTAGGTTGGATATAAGTCAAATTACCCCGCCATTGTCTATTGGAGTAGGTTGGGGGTTTTTTTTTGGTTTTGCTGTTTTTTGTGTGTTGGAGTCTTACTCTGTCACCCAGACTGGAGTGCAGTGGCCATTTCCTATTGGGGTGGGTTGGATACAAGTCAAGTTGTCCTGCTGTTCCCTAGCAGAGGGGGTACATTATAAGTCAAGATTGCCTGCCATTGCCTAGTGTGGTGGGGTGAATGTAAGTCAAGGTGTCTTGCCATTGATTAGCGATATGGGAAGGCTATAAGTTATGGTTCTCTGTCATTGCCTATTGAAGTAGGTTGGCTATAAGGCAAGGTGTTCTGCCATTGCCTAACAGGGTAGGTTGGCTATAAGCCAAGTTTTTCTTCCATTGCATAGTAGGATGAGTTAGCTGCAAGTCAAGGTGCTGTAGTGGAGTAGGTTGGCCACAAGTCAAGTTATTTTTCCATTTCCTGATAAGGTGTGTTAATTATAAGCAGAGTGTCCTCCATTGCCTAATTGGGTGGACAGGCTACAAGTCAAGTTGCCCAGCATTGTTGCTCAAAATAGGGGATGGGAGACACTGGAACTCAGGCTGGGCAATTTCAGCAAGATCTCCCTCTCCCTCTCTTTCTCTCTCTCCCTTCAACCAGAAATTTTGACTGTTAATCAAAATGACCTAAGGTGGGGAAAAGAGTTAATCTGATTCCCACCAAGTGCACAGGGCTGAGATGCCTGTTAAGAGCTTCCACTACTCAGTCCCTGACTCTGATCTTGATTTTCCCAGACCTAGTTTTCATTCTCTCCCTAAATCCTCTTCTGCTTAACCAGTTTGTGACCTGGGTCGCCCTCACTGACCCAAAACCCAAAACCCAAATCATCAGATCAAATGATTCCTTTCTACCTGAGAAGAGACAGCTAGAAGTCCTCCCAGACATTGCAGGGCATCTGGTCTCCCTCCTCTGTGAAAAGAGGTGGGTAATGCCCCTTCGAGGGATGCCCAGGCCAGCTCCCAATACAGAGGGTGCTGAACTCCTCCAGCAATGACCCTTTGGCATGGAGAAAACAGCATAACTCCTTGACAAAGTGTGTGTGCTCTGGACCGAAGCTGTCTAGTTTGATCCAAGCTCTGTTTCTTGCCACTGTTTGACCTGCATGAGTCACCTAGCCTCTCTGTGCCTCAGCTTCCCTGACTGTCAAATGCAACCAATGCCATTATTTTTATTTCAAGGGCT
Source organism: Carlito syrichta (assembly GCF_000164805.1). NCBI lineage: Eukaryota > Metazoa > Chordata > Mammalia > Primates > Tarsiidae > Carlito > Carlito syrichta. The sequence continues at coordinate 56,852 of NW_007258922.1, read as the reverse complement.
TGCTTTGAGGTTTAATGAATTAACACATGTAAAGCACATGGAACAGTACTTGACCCAAACATTCACTCAATGAGTGTTATTCAATTCTTACTCTTATTATTGCTATTATTATTATTATTGCTAAAAATACAATTCCTACCAATTTAGTTTAAAGACCCAGTTGGCTTTTATTAGTGAATTGAGAGTCAGGCAGCATCCCATCTAAAGTTTTATAATGGAGCTCCCTTGAGCTGAGCAGAGGAGGTGCGCTTCATAGGCAGAAAAAGGCCGAATGAAGAAAGGAGCAAAAGGGATTGGTAATTACAAAGTTATTTCTTTTCTTGCAAGGACAAAACAGAGGAAACTTCCTTATCGGGCTGGCTCAGGCAATCTGGGCCCTTTCTGATTGGTTGTTGCGAATCTCTTGTTTGTTGGAAAATTGGCCCATTTTAGTCCAGTTTGCTTATGTGACACCTAACACAAGCAAGTCTATCCTGGTTTGATCTGGTCTATTGAGCCCAGTACAAGAGCTCTGTCTAAAAGTTTAATCCCCACACTTTTATTAAACATTATTATTACTCCTAATGAAAATTTGCTCTGGCTCAGACTGTGGCCATGACTTTATAGATCAAAGACTGACCTACCAACACACTGAGAGCTGATTCTTCTCACAGCAATAGACCTACAGAAGCTGAGCTTTACAGATGAAGTATAAAAGCAAATACCAGGTGTTAATTTATGGTAACTTGACTCTATCATCTGTGTTCAAAAACCCAGTCTACGAGGTCAAACTGCTTTGGATTCAAATCTCAGCTCTGCCACTTGCACACTGTGGATGGAAAAAAGTGATGTTAACCCCTCTCAATGTGCCCTCAATCCTGCCTCAGAAGATTGAAGTGGGAATTAACACAAATTAGTATACACAGAGGGTTTCACAGGGAGCCTGGTGCCTAGTAAGTGCTCTGTAAACTGCAGCAAAATGTCCTGTAATTATCATGGTAATTGAAAAAGTTGCACCTGCATGACCACTAGGTCATTCTGTTACCATGGACATAAGAAGCCAGCTGGTATTCAGAGTATCATTTGTCTGCTTTTAGAATAAGAAATAACTCATGCTGAGAACAGAACTCCCCATGATTTCTGCATTGTTTCCCTGTAAACAGACCAATGTGGCATGTCACAGATAATCAGCAAATACCCTGGGAACTTACAATAGACACAAGAAGAGTGTGAGGTATTAAGTATTTAATGTCATCGGGTTAAGAAGATGCATCAGCCTCAGATGACAGACTTTGCCAGTCTGGCCAGAATACTCCAAGGGCTAAAGTTCTCTCTGCCCCTCAGAGGAGCTCTAAATAAATTTCCATAGCTGAGTTTCCTGAAAAGAGCAAACCTTCTTTGCATGACACAGCCTTACCTTAGATATGTTAATAGATTTATTTAGGTACCTGCAGAGCCAGCTTCCTGTCTCCCTCTCCAGCTGGTTCTGCCTCTCTCTTCTGGAGAATTCTGTGCTGATTTATTTCCTAAATGCTTTTGATGTTAGTGCTTCTAAGTTCTGTAGGAGGGAAGGGACACCTCAGTTCAGCCTCCAGATACTGTTTACACCTAAACCCTCAGGGCAGGGTAACTTGGATCACTTCAAATTCTAAAGTTGCACATGCAATTGAACTCAGTTTTTAAAAATTACAACATCTTTACATAGAGTAATAGCACCAGATCCCATTATGAGATGCTCCATTATGTGGTAGTCACATATGCTATCTTCCACCGTATGCAGCACTCAAAATCATGTATCATACTAAATCCCAAAGTAAAGCCATGTGGAATACTACTCAGCAATGAAAAGGAGTGAACTACTGATACACAAAAAACTTGAATGGATTTCAAGGGAATCATCTTGAGTGAAAAAAGCTATCCTCAATAGTTTACATACTGTATGACTCCCATATCTATAACATTCTTGTAATTGATGACAATTGGAGTAGGGTATACCTGCTCCATGAGGTCTTAACTTCACCACTGAAAGAAATTTTAAAGCAAGTCCAAAGTATAGTTTTAGATAAAATTTATTAGAAAGAAAAAAACATGCTCGAGAGAACGTGAGTGTCTTAAGAGGCAGGACACATGCTTGCCTTTGACAAAAAGCATTATATAAATTTACAACAGTGCTTAAGTAAACCATGAGCTAAGAGCAGAGGGCTGCACTTATCTGGTCATTACTATGTTTATGGTTATTGCATAGTTTGTATTACTATTTCTCAACCTTTTAAGGTCACAGGGACCTTCTAAATAATGAAAGTTACCACCTAACTAGATTTGGGCTTTTCTTAGAACATCCTGTCTGTGTTTTGGGTAATTCCCTATTGTTTGTGTGATTTGCTGCACTGGTAATTTCATATTCCAACCCACAAGATGGTCAGGACTGATAACCTGGCTGGTTGGGTAGAGATTGTATACCAATAAAAAAGACACCAGGATACTTAATCACCCTGTTTCTCAGTTATCTAACTTAGATTTACCTAAGAAAATTTGTCTAACTACATCTAAACTATATACAATACTAACTTTGCCTACTTCAGCATAACAAAAGTTTAGAGATGGAAAGCATATTAGAAGTTGCCAGGACTTGGTTGAGGAAGAGAGTAGTATCTTAGCTGTGACAGAGTGGCATGAGGGGAATTTAAGAGGGACCTTTTCTCTGTCTGGACTGTGATGAGACTTAGTAGAATCTGCACATGACATAAGATTACATGGAACTAAATCCCCACACATAAAGGAGAAAAAGTAATACATTTTCCTCACTCATTGCAAGGATCGTGGTTGACATTCCTATAATAAAAAACAGATTTCCAAGAGATAAGCATAATAAATGTATTTAATCAAAGTTTGATATGACTTGGAAACCTCCAGAAATGAATACCCAAGGACCCAGGGAAAACTGTATTTTGATATTAAGTCTGATTTAAAAAGTGGAGAAACATAACTGAACAAAAAGGGGTATAGTCTAATGGTAATAATCTGAGTGCAACTTTAACATGGCCTGTTTGTTCAGAATCTTTCCTTTGTAAAACAGTTCTTCTCCCTCCACACCCCTTCCCAAACCTCAGGTATGGAACAGGACACCTGTTACATGAGGATCTTCAGAAAAGAAGGAAGGAGGTCAGAGAGTGTTTTAAGTTTTATGGCTTGCTTTGGGAGAGAGTAATTCTAGTTTCTAAGACCTGCTTCAGGGAGAAAGAAGAACAGGAGCAGGAGGGCAGGACAAGGTCAGAGACCTTCTCACTTCTGAGACCCTCTTGTCTTCTCCAGCTCAAAAGTGCCAAGGTGCCATACTTTGGGATATCATGCGCTGGGTTCCAACACAAACACACACAAATGGGCATGTCTTAGAACTGCTATAACAACACACTGCAGACTGGGTGGTTTAAAAACAGAATTTTATTTCTCCCTGTTTTGGAGATTGGATATCTAAGATCAAGTTGCCAGCATGGTCAGGTTCAGGTGAGGGCCCTCTTCCAGGTTACAGACTGCACTTTACATGGAGGAAAGAAAGTGAGACAACTCTCTGGAGCTGATTTTATAAGAGACTAATCCCATTCATGAGGGCTCCACTCTTATGACTTCATTACTTTCCAAATGCCCATACCCTATACCATCACCTTGGTATAGGATTTCAAACACATGAATTTTGAAGGGACACAAACATTTAGTCCATAACATGGTGCATATTACATTAGCACCATATGCTTAAAGTCAGTTGAGTGTATCAATGTCAATATCCATTTCTTGATAGTCCTTTACAAGATGTTTTGCAAGATGTTATCACTGGAGGAAGTTGAGTGAAGGGTGTAGAGAATTTCTCTGTAATATTTCTTACAACTGCATGTGAATCTACTTGTTACTGGGAGGCAGCAAGACATAGTAATGTCTACAAGCCAAACAACATCTCTTCAGATATCACACAACTGCCTGTCACTTCTGTGACCCTGGGCCTGTTAATCAGAATTCTAGAACCTCAGACCCTCAGATACACAGTGAGAGTAACAGTAGTGCCAATCCCATGGGCTAGCTTTTTAAAAATTATTTACTTATTTAAGTTAACCAGAGTCAGTTTGTATACTTATGGTAGCAAATCACAAACAAAATAAAAACAAAACAACATCGACTAATACATATGATATTATTTCATAATAAGAAATCAGACAACTAAAATGATATATTTTATCTGGCAAATGATGTACTCAGACAAATCTTTTACTGAAAACACATACACACACACACACACACACACAAACTGGATGAAATACATAAACAAAAAAATCTGTATTTTACATTTTTTTTCAAGGTTAGAGAAAGATCTATAAAACAAAAACAAATAGTCAAAGATTTCAGAGAAAGGAAAAACATATTCAGATGACGCCAGTGTTCTACATGACCTTTCACCTTGATGTTCAGCTAGTTTGCTAGTACAATGGGCAAAAAGCTGAGAAACTGAGGACAAAGCCAAGCATGAGTGAGAGCTAAGCAGAGCTTCTGGCAGTGTTCTGAGATGGGGAGATATTCAAGGAGGCCACAACTGCCAGGACATATAGATCCAAAATCTTGGAGGGAAGACAAGTACAGAGATACAAGACCAATATCCTTATCTAGTTTTCCCCTTGAGATATTTGCCAATTTGTAAGTGAGGAATAGCGAAATGCTAAGAAGACAGGCAGAAAACTGTTCTAGAGTCAAATAAACTAATGACTTTCAGCAGGCTTATGGTGCTAAAAAGGTAAAGTTGGAGTTCAGAGACATACCTAGGAAAAGAAGCAAATAGAAAGGAGAATCCCTGCCTTACATAGTAGAAACCCAGGCTTGAGGTGATATAACAAATTCCGATTGACTTCAGTGGGTCTTCCCCTAACACAATTCTTATACAAACTACACTATAATATATAGAAGCTCAACCCCACTGTTCAATCAAAAATTTTTTTAAAATAGCATGTAGGGACTTCCGGCAAGATGGAGACGGGGCAACCTGGTCTGTGAAACCCTCTGCAAAGGAGAACTGCAGTGGGTCTCTGGCTCTTGCCCTGGGGGCTGCGGACCCCAACATTGCAGCCTGCTCTTCATACGGAGCTCAGCCATTACCATCGCTGTGGCATCACAGTGGACTGGACAGCCACTGCAGCGCAGAAGCCGCCGCCACCGGTAGCACATTGTACCACCGGGGTGGAGGCAATCCACGACTTCAGTCCTTGAAGCCCCTTCAGGGAAGATCTGCTGGAATCGCTGCCACCTCTCCTGCGACCCAGACATCCTGCCCGCCATGAGTTTCCTGCCTGTACCCTGAGGCAGGCATCCATCTCTAGTCTCTGCCGGTTCCTGCCAGGCCCCACCCCCTCTGGGGCGAGCAGCTGAGGTAGCACCACCTGCTGGCGATTCAAGGTAACAACACCGAAACGGGAGAAACAAACTTGAAAAAGACATAGGCCAGAGTGGTGAACGGAGGGTAATCTGAACTGTCCTTCACAGCAGACCAGGGGCAACTGACCCTAACTGCAAACTAATTTACCAGCTTGAAAAGAAAGCTAGAAATCAGATCTGAAAGGACATTGGACTTAAACGAAAAGTCTCAGAGTGTGCTTCATTGATTCTGTTAGTTTAATGACTTAATTCTATTCCTACTTATTGTTCTTTTTTCTTTTTTTTTTCCTCTTCCTTTTCTTCTCTTTTCTTCTCTCTGTAAACCTTATCTTTATATAGAGGAACAGCACACCATAAGGTGGTTAGTTAGCTTGTATGTTAGCATCACTATATGTTTTATTTTTTGTGTGTGTGGGAGTTGGTTCATCTGTAGCTGTGGTCTATTGTTTTTATCTGTTTCAGTATAGGTCTCTCTCTCCATTTGTTGGCACATGTTTGTTTCCCCCCTTACTCCTTTATCTCTCCAACCCCCTTCAAACCACTGTCTGCTCCATTCTCTTCCCTCTGCTAACCACATTTTATTTCAGGGAGTAAACCTACAGCCCCACTGCACAGACAGATTCCAAGGCAGCAGGAAGTGGGTTACAGATTATCCACACACCTGTCAGCGAATACCAGGACCTGCAGATAGATTTTGAATCACAGCTCCCCCCTTAAGTAAATCTCAAAACTGCAAAAAAGACCACCCCCAATCTACAGTGCAACTCCAGAATGGAACAAAGTAAGAAGGCATACATAAAGAATAGGAGATTGAACAAACAGAAGTAAAACCAATCCCTTTACCCCTGAATAACAGAATTAAAGAAGATGGTGACGTGGAAGGAAGGAAAAAGTAGGGAGTGGGGAAACCCACACAAATGAAGAAAAACCAAAAGAAGAATATAGGTCTCACACAGATCCCTGGGAGGTCAGATACTGAGAAAACAGATTCTGGAACACAAACAATGAAGAGCCCCCAGAATGACTGGTCACATGCAACAAACCCAGACATCAAGACATTAATGGAGAGAATTTAAAAAATTGAGGAGAGACAAGAGGAAAATAGGAAGAAGCTGATGTCAGAAAAGACAGCAGTAAATAATACTGTGATGGAAATGAATAACAGACTAATAAGCATGGAAAGCAGAATTAGCCAAGCAGAAGAAAGAATCTCAGAGCTCGAAGACCAAAACACAGAACTAACCCAAACTGTCAAAAGCATAGAAAAGAAGCTCAAAAAGACAGAACAAAACCTGCAAGAGATGAATGATCACTTCAAGAGACCAAACCTAAGAATAATTGGGCTTCCTAAGGCAAAGAGAGAAACAGAAGCCACACTGGAATGAACATTTCATGAAATCATTCAAGAAAACGTCCCTCATCTCATCAAGGATGAAAAAATCCAAATACAAGAGATTCAGAGAACCCCTGCAAGACAACAAATGAGAAGACCAACTCAAAGACACATAATAATTCGCCTAAACAAAGTAGCTATAGAGACAAAATCCTAAAGGCAGCAAGATAAAAAGGCCAGACTACCTACCAGGGAAGACCAATTAGAATAGCAGCAGATTTATCCACAGAAACCCTTCAGGCTAGGAGAGCCTGGAGCCCTATCTTCAAAGTTCTAAAAGAAAAACAATTTAAACCAAGAATAACCTACCTGCCAAACTAAGCTTCATTAGTGAGGGAGAATTGAGATCTTTTCCAGATATCCAATCCCTAAGAACCTACGCTGCCACCAGACCACCTCTATAAAAAACACTTAAGAAAGTACTGAACACAGAAGAAAAAGGAAAAAGAACAACAACATTCTTCACAAGAGTACAGGTAAAAAATTTAAAAAACACATGAGCAAACTCCAAAACCCAAAGAAAGACAATAAACAAACAGGAACAACTCTGTAAGAACCTTATGACAGGGATCAACTCTTGCATTTCAATTATTAGCCTAAATGTGAATGGACTAAACGCACCACTGAAAAGACATAGAATGGCAAAATGAATAAAATATCATCAGGCAACAATCTATTGCCTTCAAGAGACTCACCTCACTAGAAAGAACACCCACAGACTCAAAGTAAGAGAATGGGAAACAAATTTTCAGGTGAACGGAATACAAAAGAAAGGAGGAGTAGCAATCTTAATTG
>NW_007258922.1:47233-48572 GCF_000164805.1 Carlito syrichta | reverse complement strand
CAAGATCGCAAAAACCCTAATTTCAGCAGAAGAATCCAGATCACCAAAATAAAAGCCCAAATCTAGGACATAGAAGACAAAAAGATAATACAAAAAAAATCAATGAAACAAAAGGCTGATTCTTCAAAAGGATAAACAAGATCGATGGTCCCCTAACTAGACTGACCAAGAAAAAAACGAGAAAAAAACCAAATAAGCACAATCAGAAACACAAAAGATGAAGTCACATCTGACCCTGAAGAAACACAAAATATCATTAGAGACTACTATGTACACTTGTATGGAAACAAACTTGAAAACCTTAAGGAAATGGAGGACTTTCTGACATCACACAACCTACCTAGGTTGGAACAAGAAGAAATTGAGACCCTAAATAAACCAATAACAATCAAGGAAATCAACTATGTAATAAGAAAACTTCCTACAAAAAAAAAAAAGCCCTGGTCCAGATGGCTTTCCAGCAGACTTCTACAAGATATTTAAGGAGGAGCTGATACTAATCCTACTGAAGGTATTCCAGGTGATTGAAAAAAATGGAACTCTCCCCAAATCATTTTACGAAGCCAACATCACATTGATACCCAAGCCATGTAAAGATCCAACAAAGAAAGAGAACTACAGGCCAATATCTTTGATGAACCTAGATGCTAAAATTCTCAACAAGATCCTAGCAAACCGAATTCAGCAATACCTCTCAAAAATCATCCATCATGACCAAGTAGGCTTCATTCCTGAGATGCAAGGCTGTTCAACATTCGTAAAACCATAAATGTAATTAAATACATCAACAGATGGCAAAACAGAAACCACATGATTATGTCATTAGATGCAGAAAAAGCTTTTGATGAAATCTAGCACCGTTTCTTGATAAAAACCCTTGAACATCTAGGCATATGGGGAACATACCTCAAAATAGTAAAAGCCATCTACGAGAAACCCACAGCCAGCATACTCCTAAACAGACATAAATTGGAACCATTTCCCCTGAAAACTGGAACAAGACAAGGATGCCCACTCTCACCCCTCCTGTTCAACATAGTATTGGAAGTCCTGGCTCCAGCAATCAGAGAAGAGGAAGCAATCAGGGGTATCCAAATAGGAAAAGAGGAAGCCAAGTTATCTCTCTTTGCAGATGATATGATTGTGTACCTTGAAAACTCAAGAGAATCTGTCAAAAACCTCCTTACACTGATAAAGACCTTTGGCAAAGTCTCAAGATACAAAATAAATGTACAAAAGACAATCACATTTCTCTACACCAATAATAAACAAACAGAAACCCAAATAAAAAACACAATTCCATTCACAATAGCCACAAAAAAAATGAAATACCTTGGCA
>NW_007258922.1:46296-47012 GCF_000164805.1 Carlito syrichta | reverse complement strand
ATAAGCTACAATCATCAAAACAGCTTGGTATTGGTATAGGAATAGGCATATAGATCAATGGAATAGAATTGAGATTCCAGAAGCAAAACCTCAATTTCTCAACCAACTCATCTTCGATAAACCCTCCACCACCTACCACTGGGGAGAGGAGAACCTATTCAGTAAATGGTGCTGGGAAAACTGGCTGACCACATGCAGAAGATTGAAACAGGATCCCTATCTATCCCCATGCACAAAGGTTAGCTCCAAATGGATCAGAGACCTAAATGTAAAACCTCAAACCCTAAGAACCTTAGAAAATGAAGGAAATACCCTCATGGAAATTGGAACTGGCATCCAATTCCTGAACAAAACCCAAAACCCACAGGTCATAAGAGAGAAGATAGACAAGTGGGACCTTATTAAACTGACAAGCTTCTGCAAAACCAAAGAAACCATCAAGAGAGCAGGGAGACAGCCTACAGACTGGGAAAAAGTATTTGCCAACACCAGGTCTGACAAAGGCTTAATATCCTGGATCTACAAGGAACTAAAACGTGCTGAAAGGAAAAAAAACAAACAACCCCATTATAAAATGAGCAAAAGATATAAACAGACACTTCACAAAAGAGGACATCCAAGCAGCCAACAAACACATGAAGAAATATTCAACCTCACTAATCATCAGGGAGATGCAAATTAAAACCACACTGAGATACCACCTAGCTCCAGTCAGA
>NW_007258922.1:0-46125 GCF_000164805.1 Carlito syrichta | reverse complement strand
CAGTCAGAATGGCAATTATCAACAACTCAAAAAATAACAGCTGCTGGAGAGGGTGTGGCAAAAAGGGAACACTTCTACACTGTTGGTGGGAGTGTAAACTAGTGCAACCTCTGTGGAAAGCAGTGTGGCGATTCCTAAAAGCTCTAAATATCAACCTCCCATATGATCCCGCAATCCCCCTACTGGGAATATACCCTGAAGAACTCAAATCACTCTATAAAAAAGATACCTGCACACGTATGTTTATTGCAGCATTGTTCACAATAGCAAGAACCTGGAAACAACCATGCTGTCCATCAAAAACAGACTGGATTTAAAAAATGTGGTACATATACACGATGGAATACTATGCAGTCATATAAAAAGAACAAAATCATGAATTTCGCAGCAACCTAGATGGAACTAGAGTCTATAATACTGAGTGACCTCTCACAGAAACAAAGATCTGAGTATCACATGTTCTCACTCACATAATGGACCTTGAACATCCAATGTAATACTATAAGAAAATGACTTACGGTGCTGGGAAACTATGGGAGTGGGAGGGAGATAGGATTAGCAGTAGCAAATATCTGTCTGGGGATGGAGAAACACCTCTTATAAACAGGGTGTCTGAATGAAACGTAATTGTACACCCAACCCCTAACTGTACCCCACAAAACCATCATAAAAAATATTGATTATGAAAAAAATAGCATGTAGACCATGAAATAAGGTACAGAGAAAAAACAGACAATAGAAATAGATCCATAGATGATCCATAAGTTATAGTCATATGGTTGGATTTTTAAATAATTATGATTAATATATTCAAGAAAGTAAATAACAAAATGGGGAATTTTAGTGGAGAGTGAGAATCCAGAAAACTGAAACTAGAAAGTCTAGAACTCAACAATTCAATAACTGATATTACATAATCAAAAGATGGGTATAATAGCAGATTAGATACAACTGAAAAGAGAATTTGTAGACTGGATTATAGAGTAGAAAATACACAGACTGAAATGCAAAGGCAGAAAAATGGATAGAAAATATATAAATTATTATGAGATTAAGCATACATATTAACTAAAGTCCAAAAAGAGATGAAGTAACGAATGTGGGAAAAGCCCTGCTTGATGAGGTAATGGCCAAGGATATTCCAAATTTGATGAAATTATAAAACCACATATTTGAAAATGTTATAAACCCTAAGAAGTTTAAATAAAAAGAATACTACTCCTAGGGGCGTCTTAATGAAATCACTGAGAATCTAAGACAAAGAAAAACTGAAAAGCAACCAGAAAATAATAAAACAGTTTATCACAAAGACGTAACAATAAGATTGACAAGCAGGATAAATAAAAAGAAAGGCACTCTTTGGTTCTCAGGAGATAAGCCAAGAACACAAGAGGCACAACCTTTAAAAGGGTAAATAATAAGAATGATACTGTGGCTCAGCCTTCAATCCCACACCTTGCGAGGCTGAGGTGAGTGGATTGCCTGAGCCTGTGGGTTCGAGACCCACCTGGGCAACTTGGTGAGACCTCATCTCTACAATAAATCAAAAAATTAGCCTGGCATAGTGGTACATGCCTGTAGTTCCAGCTACTTGGAAGGCTGAGGCGGAAGGATTGCCAGAGCCCAGAAGGTTGAGGTTGCGGTGGCGGCCACTGCACGCCAGTCTGGGTGACAGAGTGAGACTCCAACTCAAAAAAAAAACAAAAACGATAACTAGCTTCTCAGCAGAAATGATAGAATTCTGTAGGAAAATTAATGATGCAAATAAATAAAAGAAAAATCTGAAAAAAAAAGAAAAATGAATGAGACTTTAAATACCTTTAAAGTGGTTAAATAAATCATATCCAACCTAGAATTCTATGTCTAGATAAAGCATCATCTAAAAATGAAGACTGAAGACATGTCCAGACAAATAAAAATCAGTAGATCTTACTAAAATATTAAAGAGATACATACAGTTATAATAAAATGATCCCACACAAGAGTACAGAATTTCAGGAAGATATGAGGAAGAAAAAAAGTATGTAAATATATGGGTCAAGCTCAAGAATTGTTGAGAGTACTGAATAATAATGATAATTAATAATACTGTCTTATGGTATTTGAAATATAGAGAGAATTAATAATCTACAATAACACAAATGGTGAAGGGGTTAAATGGAGTTAAAATGTTCTGAGGTAATTGAGCTGTCTGGGAATTGGTAAAAGCACTAATTATTATTATTATCATTATTATTATTATTATTATTATTTTGAGTTAGAGTCTCCCTCCATCGCCCAGTCTGGAGTGCAGTGGCACACTCCCAGCCACTGCAGTCTCAGCCTGCTAGGCTCCCATGATCCTTCCGTCTAAGCCTTCCAAGTAGCCGGAATTACAGGCATGCACTATCATACCTGGCTAATTTTTTATTTATTGTAGAGAGGAGGTTTTGCCAAGCTGCTTGGATGGGTCTCAAACCTGTGGGTTCAGGCAATCCACTTGCCTTGTCCTCCCAAAGTGCTGGGATTACAGGCTGAGTCACTGAGCCTGGCCAGCACTAATTATTTTAAACAGATGTACTGTAATGACTGAAGGATACATGTGATAATTTTTATCTTAACTATTAGAATAATAACAAAAGAATGCATAACAAAGTAAAAGGAGAGAATATAAAATCATAAAACATTGATTCATATAAAAGAAAGCATGAAAGGGGAGAATATGAAAGACAGAAAGGTAAAACAAAAAGAGAAAACAAATAGTGAAATTATAGATATAAAGTCAAGTATATCAGTACTTCATAAAATACAAATAGACTACATACTTCAGTTTCAAAACAAAGAATGCCTGATTAGATATTTTTTTAAGTATGTAATGTAAAACAGACAAACTTTCTACATAAAGATTCAGAAAAGTCAAACATGAAAGCATGGGGAAAATGTGCAAACACAAGCTAATCAAAAGAATGGTGGCTTACTATTCTAATATGCAAAATCAATTTTAAAGAAAGAAACATTGCTAAAAATAAAGAAGGACAGCTCATAGTGGTGAATCTATGAGAAAGATGTGATAATTCTAAATTTGCATGTACCCAATTAGCATGTATCCAAAATATATAAAGCAAGACTTGATATAAATAAAAAAGAAAACAGAAAATCTACAATTTCTATGATATGTTTTAACACATCTCACTGAGAAAATAATAGCATAAGCAGACAAAATGCAAGACAAAAATACTGAATATTTGTGTACCATGATTAACAAGTGTGACTTAACTTACGTGTGTAGAACACTGCACCAAACAACTGCAGAACTTACATACCTTAAAAAATATATAAAACATTTTACATATACACACATATATATCAGCATATCAACAGTGTATCAACATATCAAAATGTGCGGCATGCAGCTAAGCCATGCTTACAGGAAAATTGATTATTTTACATGTACCTGTAAGAAGGAAAAAAACTGAAAAATCAATTGTTTGATCATCACTCTCAATAAATCATATTTAGAAAACCAATAAATTCCAAGTAGAAGGAAAGAAATATATAGGCAGTAGTAAAATATAATCAAATAGAAAACAAATGTGCAAGAGAGGAAATCAACAAAGTCAAAGGTTAGTATCTTGAGAGGACTATTAAAATGGATAAATTCTTACTAAGACTCATCTAAAAAACCAAAGAGAAACAAATTATCAATATCAATAATGTAAGAGAGGACATCATTGAAGAACCGGCAGATAATATATAATCATTCAGAGAATATTATAAATAACTTTACCCTGTATGAAAATTTACATAAAATTAATAATTTGCAAGAAAACCACAACTTTTAAAAATGGACAGAAATTAAAAATCTTAATTGTCCATATCTATTCAAGAACTCTTCAAGTACTGAAAATTCTACTTGTAAAAATCTTCCAAGTATTTAAGAAAGAAATAGTGCCAATCTTACACAAGCTTTTTCAGAGATTAGAAAAAGAACATTTCTGAAGTTTTTTGAATGAGGCCAGAATAACTTCAGCACCAAAACCAGACAAGAACATTATAAGAAAGGAAAAATGCAGGCTAATCCTTATCATGAACATAGAGCAAAATTCTATCACAATTTTAACAAATCTTTTCAATGATTCATGAAACGGGTAATAAACAATACAGTAATACATTGTAGCCAAGTTGAATTTATTCTAGAAATGCAAAGTTGGTTTATCATTTGAAAAAGTCCATGTGATTCATCCTTCAATGACTTCTGGTACCAATTAACCAGAGTTGGGTCAAATTTCACAAGTTAAGGATGCAAACTTCCTTAAGACTGTGCTCACTGCAGACTGCATGTTCCCAGGCATGGAGCCTCTCTCACTCCCCACCAGCTGGCTACAAATCCAGGGGTTTCCACAACCCCTTCAGTTTCTATAATTTACCAGAAAGACTCACAGAGCTCACTGAAGTACTATATTTACAATTATAGTTTTATTATAGCCAAATATTACAAATTAGAGCCAGCCTAAAGGCAGGACACATAGGGCAAGTCTAGGAGGGGTCCAATTGGAAAATTTGTGATTACTTTAATCCCATGGAGTAATCTTCCAGTTATGACATGTGAGGATATTGCAGAATGTTACCATCCAGTGAAACTCACTGAAGACTTTGGCGCCCAACGTATTAATTTGGTCTTAATTACATACGCTCTGTGTGGTGACCCTTGGTCTCCAGCTCCTCCTGGAGGACCAGGATAATACTTTTAGTCTCTCCTTGCTCCAGAAGTCAGGCATGATGTGGCATGTCCCAAAACCCTCATCATAAATCACATTGTTAGACTGTTCCAAGTCCCTGGCAATCAAGGACACTCCTGTAGAGCAGAACATTCCAGGAACCCAGAGATCACTCCTGGTAGCCAAGAGCACAGACCAGCCCTCTCTTAGAGTTAAAGCTACCTCTTCACTATACAACCCCATTAGTAGAATGAAAGGGGTAAATTATATGATAATCACAATATAAGCTTGCAAAAATTCAATACCATTCATGTTTTTTTAAAGAAAGTTTAGCAAACTGGAATAGAAGGAAACTTCATTAATCTAATAAAGAATGTCTTTTAAAAGCTTATATGTATCACATTTATTGGTGAAATGTGAAAATACTGAAAGCCTTCCTCCAACCCTGGGAACAAGACAATGATAGTCATTATTCAAAATTGTAGTGGAGGTCCTAACAAGAACAATAAGCAACAAATAAATAAATACAATAACAATTGGAAAGGGAGAAACCTCCCTCTAATACTGATATGTGGAAAAGCAAAAATAATTCACAAATAGAACTACATATTAAGACAATTCAGGCTGGGCTTGGAGGCTCAACCTATAATCCCAACACTTTAGAAGGCTGAGGCAAGTGGATTGCCTCAGCCTGTGGGTTTGAGACCAACCTGGGGAAATTTAGGGAGAACTTGTCTCTACAATAAATAAAAAATTAACCAGATGTGGTAGCATGCACCTGTATTTCCAGCTACTTGGAAGGCTGAGGCAGACGGATTACCAGAGTCCAGCAGGCTGATGCTGGACTGGCCATTAGTGTGTCCCTGCACTCCAGCCTGAACCATAGAGTGAGATATCAACTCAAAAAAAAAAAAAAAAAGACAATTCAACACCACTATTACATACATGTTTATATACAAAAGTAAGTACATTTTAATGCCAGAAATAAGCAACTGGAAATTGAAATTTCAAAAATTGATAATATTTACAATAGCAATATAAATATATAATACCTAGAAATAAATCTAACAAAAGACATGCAAACTCTTATAGAGAAAAATAAAAAATAAAAATAAAGATAATTTAAAAGACTTAGATAAATGGAAGGACATACCATGTTCATGGATTATAAGATTTGTTGACTTTCCTCAAATTGATTTATAGACCCTATCCAATTTCATCAAAATACCAGCAAGGTTTATTTATTTATTTTTTAAGAAACTTATAAGATGATTTAAGCATTTATATAAAACAACAAAAACAAAAGCATTTCTATGGTGGACTTGGAGAGATGCACAAAGTTGCAGGTCACAGAACCAAAAGTAGTGGCTTATTGTGAAGCCACAGCAGGTGAGACAGCAAGGCCTTGGTGCAGTCATTGACCAAAGTTACCAAATGACTTCAACACTATTAACATTTGGGTCTGGATGAGTCTTTATTAGGGGGCTGTCCTGTGTGATAAAGGATGTTTAGCCACATCCCTGGCCTGTACCCATGAGGTGCCAGAAGCAATCTCCACCACCACCAGCCCCCCTTACCCCCCCCACACAAAGAAGTCTCTAGAAATCGTGAAATGACCCTGGTGGGGGCAAAATTACTCTGGAATAGGCAAATAGAGCTGATAAAATGGAATATAAGAAATAGACCATATATAGGGTTCCTTTATTTATGACAAAGGACCCATTGCCTCACACTAGAGACAAAGGTCAATTCCAAATGCTTTGTAGAACTAAATGTGAAAGGTGAAAACTGAAACAAAATTTCTAGATGACAATATAAAAGAATATCTTCATGAGCTTGGGGCAGACAAAGACTCCTTATGTAGGGCACATAATAGCACAACTATAAAGGAGAAAAAACAATACACAGGATTTTATTAAAATTAAGAACTTTCACTCAGCAAGTGACACATTTATGATAGTAAAAAGGCAAACTGCAATGTTGGAGACGGTATTTCTAATACAAATATCTGGCAAGGACTACTGTCCAGAATCTATAATTAGCTCAAGTCATAGGAAAAAGGCAGACAACCTGATTTTTTAAAAAATGACAGCCGGGCTCAGTAGCTCAGCCTGTAATCCCGCCCCTTGGGAGGCTGAGGTGAATGGATTGCCTGAGCCTGCGGGTTTGAGACCCACCTGGGCAACTTGGCGAGACCTCATCTCTATATTAAATCAAAAATTAGCCGGGCATGGTAGCACCCGCCTATAGTTCCAGCTACTTGGAAGGCTGAGGTGGAAAGATCGCTGGAGCCCAGCTGGTCAAGCCTGCGGTGGCCGGGAGCAGCCACGGCACTCCAGTCTGGGTGACAGAGTGAGAATCCAACTCAAAAAAAAAAAAAGTGACAAAAGAATTGATACACTTCTCAAAAGAAAATAACTACATGGCAATAAACATTTTAAAAGGAACTTGGCTGTGCGCAGTGGCTCACACCTATAATTCCAGCACTTTGGGAAGCCAAGGTGAAAGGATTACCTGAGCCCACAAGTTTGAGACCAGCCTGGGCAACTTACAGTAAATCAAACAATTAGCCAGGCTTGATGGTGCATGCCTGTAGTTCCAGCAACTTGGAAGGCTGAGGTGGAAGGATCACCTGAGCCCAGCAGGTTGGGGCTGTGATGGCTGTGAGCACGCCACTGCACTCCAACCTGGGCAACAGAGTGAGACTTCAATTCAAAGAACAAAAAATAAAAAGGAGCTCAGCCTCATTTTCCATCAGTAAAATGCAAAATTAAGTTCCAGTGAAATACTACTGTATCTCATTAGCCAAATGAGACAAAAACCAAAAAAAGTAGCTAAAATGGAAAAATCGGACAATACCTAGTGTTGGTGAAGACTTGAAACAATGTCCTATGATGCTTGTAGCTATCAATATAGGTAGATACACTTTGGCAGTGCCTGCTAATGCCAGTCGTAGACTTTCCTATGTTCTAGAGTAGCAGATGCTCTTGGTGTTCCACCCAGATCACTCTATCTAGAGCACTTCACCAGCTCCCATGGGTGCTGGATGCTGAAGTCCCATACCATTTCCAGAGAATGACTATTGACTGGAGCTATTGCATGTAGAAATGCCCTACAATGCTATGCCCACTCCTCAGAGTTGATGCACAGCCAATATCTGGCTGATGGGAAAGTTCCAAAGCCCTCACATTGGTCAACGCTGTGGTGCTGCTCAACCTCCAGGGCTCCCCATGGCATCAGGCTGCCCTGGACTCCATCTGAATCTGTGCATGACTTAGTTTCTCCACCAACCCTCTCCTCCTTCCCTTCCTTCCTTACAGCTTCCTCCTGAGAGTGGACATCACATGCATAATAGGACCCATTTCACTCTCTGCTTCTGAAGAATGTGATCTAAGACAAAGTAGTCCCCAACTTTTTTGGCATCAGAGATTGGTTTCGTGGAAGATGATTTTTCCACAGACCAGGGAGGGGGGATAGTTTAGGAATGATTTAAGCCATTACATTTATTGTGCATTTTATTACATTGTAATATATAATGAAATAATTGTTATTATAAAATTATTATTTTGATATGTCTGCAAGCAATTGTTTTACTATGGTAACTCTTCAGTCAAGCCTCACTGTTCATGTCAATCTGTATTTGCAAATTGCTCCGCAGTGCTAGCATCACCACCTCAGCTCCACCTCACCTTATCAGGCATTAGATTCTCATAAGGAGAATGCAACCTAGATCCCTTGCATGTGAAGTTCACAATAGGGTTCATGCTCCTATGAGAAACTAATGTCGCTGCTAATCTGACAGAAGACAGAGTTTAGGCAGTAATTGGGAGCAATGGGGAGCAGCTGTAAATTCAGATGAAGCTTTGCTCATTCACCCACTGCTCACCTCCTGCTGTGCACCCAGGTTCCTAATAGGCCACAGACCAATATGAATCCATGGCCTGGGGCTTAGGGACCCCTGATCTAAGATACTCACAATTCCTTTTGTAAGTGGAATTCCACTCAATGTAAATATTGACGTGTCCACTAGGAACACAAACAAGGATGTCACAGCACCATTATATACCATAGGCATCTTGAGTGCCCATCAACCACATAATGTGTGAATCACAATTTCTACTTTAGTGGAATATTATGCTGAAATGAAAATGAACACACCACAACCACACACAATATGGGAGCATTTTCCAAACATGATGACAAGTAAAAAAAGTCAGACACAAAAATCATTCTATATGCTTCCATTGTATATAGCATTCAACCATAAGAACTGATCCCTAATAATAGAACTTCTGATGGGCTTAACTTTTGAGGAGGCAGTCATTTGGAGGGTGCTCCTGAGATGTTGATAACCTTCTCTTTCTTCCTTTGGGTAAGTAAAGACTCATTAACTATGCAAAATATGATTTATGTGCATTTGTGGATGTGTGTTATGTTGAAATAAATATATTTTAGAAGAGATCATATTCTTACATATTCAGTAATAAATTATATCAATGTACTGCTTGCAGCAAGTTTCCTGATAATTCTTCATTGAATTTCTTTCTTGTGTTTTGTTATCCCTCACATCTCTTTCAGCTGAAAAGGATAAGTGTGTCTCAATAATGTTTTATCCACCTAAATTGGCCGTTGACTAGTTCAGGAGGCATTGTATCCCAGTTATTCCTAAAACCCCAGACTTCCCGATTCAGTCACCCCTGAGGTTTCTTCCATCACAATCATTCACTCAATAATTATCAAACATTGACTATGAGCGAGGCATTGTGCTAGGCTCTGGGGATGAAGCAATGACTAAAACAGGCATGGACCTGCTCTCAAGGAGCTTACAGTCTCATCAGGGACTCACACCTGTACACCATCACACATCAGTTCACTGCAAGGCCCCTGGAGCACAGCAGATAATGTTTATTCAAAACACTTGTGATAAAATAATCTTTTGCAATAATAACTTAGCTTTGGTTTCCAAAGATGGCATGCAGGCATACACAAGGTCATCAACAGTGAGCACTAGAGGCTGAAGATGGGCACAGCTGCGCCTGATTTCCCCAAAACCTACAGAATTTGTGTGCACCACCCAAAAGGCAACTTCAAAGTATCTCAGATTAAATTTCCCACCAACCTGTCAGGATATTGCCTGAAAGTCATATTTAATTCAGTCTTTTAAAAAAATAAAGAAATATGACATTTCTCATCTTTCCAAGTTTGCGGATACAAATCTACTCTACACCCCAAGGCAACAATAGCAGCAACAGAATGAGAAGGCAGTAGAGGGGCAAACCACAATGCAGAGAGGCTGATATGGAGACACGGAGCACCAGGAACAGAAGGTAACTGGGAATAAATGTGGGCACTTCATTTGTCCCCCGGTGATCACTGTATTGGAAGTACTGATATCCAGCTGCTTTTTCACCTAAGAAAATGTCAGTTTCACAAGGTTGGTCCTAGTATTCCTAAACACTAAGCACACTCTCCAATTGGTTAGCAGAGAGTTCAGTGGAGTCCCCCTCAGCCAATCACCTTTAACCACTTCCAAGAGGTTCTGTCCTGGTGCAAAAACTTCTACTACCTGACAAATACCTCTCAGGGCTAACAGGACTGGGATAGGTCCAACCCGCTCCCTGCATTCCCTACAGATTCCTCCTAGTCAAATGAATTCCATGAATCCCTCCAAATGATCAAATGCTACCCAAAGGTTATAAACTAATTACAGAAAAATGTCCCATTTCATTCCAGGCAAGCAGTCCTGGTGCCTATACCATGATGGGCTTTTATATCCAGCTTATAATGAGAGAATATTCTTACCAGGAAATGGAAAATACAACCAATTTTCACCTCCCTCTCTCTTATTTAGATGAAATCAGGTATATAAAACAAAAAAGGATAGTCAACCTGGGCTATTAATTAGGAAGATCTAAACAAATCTTCTGCTCCTACTCCATTGTAGTTGAAAAAGTCAAAATGTATATTCATTAAAATTAGGATCTTAGAGCGTCCCCCGCTGTGTTGATGTCAGAGGGATTTATCTATACAGTACTTCCTGGCGCTTGAATAAAATCATTCTAACCATGAGTTTTGCATATCTCTCTTAAGGAAGACCTTAATGCTCATGCAATTCATATAACCATTCAGCTGTCTGTAATTTCAGTGATAACTGTCCCCTCCACACATGTATGCACCACTAATCAAAGACTGCAGCCTGGGCCCAAAGGCTGGGGAGATATGTCTGGGAAGTGGCAGGTCCAGGGATTCTCCAGAGCAATAGACTTCAAACTGAATACAAGAGGACCTTGTTAGCTGAGTTTACATGAGCTCAATCCCCAGCTACAAGATTGTAGAAGAAAGAAAAAGATTAAAAGTTGTCATAGCATAAAAATATTCCCCTGTAAGTGACCAAGAGAAAATTAGCCCCTCTCAATCATCCCTGCCCACTTTCCGGTAGCTCCTGTCCTGGTTCCTTGAACCACTATCTTTATGAGCCGGCTCCAGCCATGAGAGGCTGATGTGTCAGTGTCTAACAGAACAGGACAAATTGGTTTTAAAGGAAGTGTGAAAATCTTGTATGATATAGGATGTTATGAAATAGATAACTGTGATTTTTGGAAAACATGGGGTCTCACACAGAGGCATTCACATAAGGGTTCAGCAGTCAAGGACTGAAAAGAGAATTTATGAGAATGATGATAATACAGGCATTATAAAAGAAAAATAATTTGAATTAAGATATGTCCTTGGCAGAGCGGTGATAGCAACTTTATTGATAAAGGGTAATTAAAATAACTCAAATGTCCATCAAGACATTGACGAGAATGGATAAATAAATGGTGGCGCATATGTAGTAGGAAACAGTACATAGTGATAACCAAGAGTAAGTTATCAAGAGCAGTCAGCTGGATTAGCCTCACAGACAACATGCAGAATGAAATGCCAGACAAAGAAGAACCCATGACAATGTTTCCATTTATATGAAGTTCAGGAACAGGGGAAACTTCCCTGAGGTGAGGGAATCTCTCCTTGGTGACGAGTTATCAACTGCAGGGAAGTCTGGGTAAGACTCAGGTGATGGAAATGTTCTAAATCTGCGTGTGAGTGGTGACTACATGGATATATCCAGATGTCAAAGTTCATTGAGCTGAATACTTAGGACATATGCACTTTAGTATAAATTATACTTACAGATAAAATTTTAAAGAACATCCTAGCAAAATTGATGAAGCCCTTGTTGACTCTTCAAAATGTTCCCTTCATGATGTTCCATGAAAGGCAAAAAGCAAAGGACATTTCACTACACTGTCTTTCAACCTAGTTAGGGAAATTATATAGAAATCAACACTTGCCAGTCACAAAAGGACATATATTGTATCATTCCACTTATATGAGTTACCCAGACTGGTGAATTCATGGAGAAAGCAGAGTGACAGTTGCCAGGAACTGAGGGGAGGGGAAATGGGTAGTTGTTTAATGGGGACAGAGTTTTAGTTTGGGATGATAAAAAAGTTTCAGAGATGGGTGAGGAGTGTATACTTAATGTTACTGACTATATGCTGAAAAGTGAGAAAAATAATACATTTTATATTATAGATATTTTACCATAATAAAAAATTGGGGAGGGGGAATCAACATTTGGTTTAGTCTCTTTATTTAAAAAATAGCTTACAGTTGTGATTATAGTATATATATAAGATAAATATATTCATAAGTTTCATTTTATTATTTAAAGATCAAGTTTCAATCCAGTTTTTTTTTTTTTGCTTTTAAAAAACCACTTAATAAAAAAATAAGGTATCCATTGTAAGTGAACTAATTTATAAGGCATTTTTCCAGAGGTCAATTATCCCAGGTTCAAAAGGATCTTCATGATCAAGGATTCTGCCAAGATTTTATTCAAATTTAGTTTTCTTAAAATGTATTCAACTATTTCCAAAAAAACCTGTATAATAAAGAACAATAAATAACGTATATATCAAATGATAACAAAGATTAAGCTGTGTTTGTGCAGACCCTAGAATAAATTCCCACACAATTTTTGTGCATAATTTAACCTCCTTGAAGATGCTTCACTGGTTAAGATGACTATAGCTCTATGTTGAGCATTTTAAAAATTCAGTGCTTTTTGCATTTTACTCACATAAAATTATCTAAGCAAGCATACTGGCATGGCACACACGTATCTCCCTCAACCACATGCCAGGCAAGACTGGGAAGCACCTGTGTGGGGCATGTGCCTATGGCACATAGAGTATGTTGACATGTATGATACACCATGCATACATGCCCTGGGTCTAAAACAGTAATACTCATAACTGTGACACCAGCTAGAATCTATGAAGTGTCCATTCTGTGACAGTCCTGTTCTGAGGACATTATTTTCTATAACCTCGTAAGAAATTATTTTCATATCTCATATCAAATTCTCAAAACAATCCCACAAGGTAGATGGTGTTGCATCCCATTTTACAGAGGGAGAAATTAAGGTGAGGTGGACTGAAGTAAATGCCCCAAGACCTTACAGCCAGTAAGTGGGAGAACTGAAAAACAGAAGTTTTCAAAAGTCTAGAACCTGGTCTTTCCATCGCTGCCCTAATGTGTTTCAAACGGTACATCACACTGAGGTGAGACCACAGTACTGTCTAGATATTTTAGCATTGGCAACTTTAGGGTGCTTCTTGTCTGCCTCTTCTGTTTAAAGAAAGAAATGTGAGTTGTTACTAGATATTATTGGCAAGGCTAGCTTCATGGGGTTCAACCTGCACACACAGAGCCCCCCAGTTGGTTCACTGCTCTGCTGTTGCCATCTTGACATCTTGAATGACTTTTGAACAAGGGACCCACTTTTTTATTCTGCCATTTTGCATTGGGTCCCACAAATTATATACCCATCATAATCACTGATCATTCATGTTTGAAAATGCTTCCTTCTGCTTCTCTTTCAATCTTATTGACATTTAATTGATTAGTTTAAGGAAGTTGAAGCATTGAAAACATTTTCAGTTTGCATCTTTATACCTGTGTGAATCAGAATATTCTTAACATTCTGTAGCCAAAGCAAAGCACAACAGTAAATCTGGCCTTGAGGTTGACCTAAGATGCAAATGCTCTCTACAACTTCTATGGCGGCCACATAGTACTTATCCTGTCACAGCTGTTTCCCCTTCCTCTAGCCATAATCCCAATTTTTGTAGCCTTTTTCTCCCTAAGCTCAGTCCTGGTATATGTGCAGCTCCAGCCACAGCTCCTAGGACAACATATGTAGTAAGCCAATCAACTAACTCATTCCATTTCCTGGCATGGTATTCAGCTCAGCCCACATGAATGACCCTCTGGACTTGGGTTTGCCCTTGATTTCTCAGCTGGGTGTGAGGACTATAACCATGTGGCCACTGTGAGGCAAGAGAAGGTCAGAAAATGGAACCAGCTGGACCAGGTAGCACTGGTGAGACCGAGTTGGTTGTTGAACTATCAAAATTCTTCAGTACCTGCCAGCAAATGACCACTTTCTTCAGATCCCCCAAGCATCCCCTCCACCACTAATCAATCCAGGCCCTCCCCTGAACCCTCCTGTATCTGCCCATGATGCAGCCGCTAAAGAATCACCAGGGGTCTTCCAGGAGTCACTTAGCACTGTGGCCTGTGATCCTTATGATTCCTGGGTGCCGGTGGTTCACTGCCACACATGGAGCCACCTAGAAGAAATGTAGCAGAGAAATGGAGGCACAGATACCAGCTCCCAAGGAGGGTGTGAGCACCTGTATCAGCCTAACCTCCGATTCAGTTCTAACCCCTTACATCATAGGAGCCAATGGATGATCCTGTGCCTATGCAGTATGGGTTGGAATTCCTGCTATGTGCAAGCAAGAGAGTTTTAACTAGGGCAACCCCAGTTTCAATGTTTACATTCTTCTTAGGTTTAGTCGCCTTTTTGGGAAATGGTTGATTCCACGTTGTAGGTCGAGAAATGTACAAGATGAACCTAGACGTCTTGTCACACCAGAGAGCAGACACAATTACAATCAACCTGCAGCAGTTCACCCTGGCCAGGGACACTCAGAGTCCACTGGAGTATATCAAACATGTTTCAACCCATGAGTTCCAAATGATACCACCCCCTCCCTCAAAAAAAAAGAAAGAAAGAAAAGAGGAGAAAAACTCACTGGTTACCTTTGGAGAACACCAGGAAACTAACTTATTTTTAAAAGTGGTAAATAAAGGGGAAAGATTAAGCTTTTATCCTGACTTTTCTATGCACACTATACTTCAGTGTGAACAGGGCTTGAATAGGAGTAATTTCTCTGATAGAAGTATCCTACTCAGCAAATAAGAAGGGAATGGCAGAACAAGAATATCCTAATCTTGTCACCTTTATTAAATTAAAGTCCTAGCCAGTGATCAACAATTATTAATCTAATTTCTCTCTCCCTCTTCCCCTTTCTCTCTTTCTCCCCAAACTCATCTCTCAATCTCTCTCCCTATTCTCTCTTTAGTCCCTTTCCCTACCTCGTGTCTCTCTCTCTCTCTCTCTCTCTCTCTCTCTCTCTCTCAATCTCTCTCTTTCTCTCTCTCAACACACACACACACACACACACACACACACACACACACACTCAGAAAAAGCAGATGCTATTTAGTTCTTGGTGCTACCGAAATAAAACCTTGAAATATTTTTGTCAAAGTTTTTATTTTGAATTTCATCAAGCCTCTAGCTCTACCAGTTTATAGACACAAAGAAAACAGAAGAGCATTAAATGACACCCTAGGGAATAAGGCCTCAAAAATCTAAACTGCACTTTGGGAGGCTGAGGCGAGTGAATTGCCTGAGCCCGTGGGTTCGAGACCCACCCGGGCAACTTGGCGAGACCTCGTCTCTACAATAAATCAAAAATTAGCTGGGCATGGTTGTGCGCGACTATATAGTTCCAGCTACTTGAAAGGCTGAGGCAGAAGGATCACTAGAGCCCAGTAGGTTGAGGCTGCAGTGGCCGGGAACATGCCACTGCACTCTAGTCTGGGTGATACAGTGAGACTCAAACTCGAAAAAACAAAAACAAAAAATCTAAACTGTATGGGACAGATAAACAAGCAAATTATTGGAGAAGAGAGGAAATTACAGGTTAAAAATTATAAGAAATTTATCAACTAATTGCAATGTATGGACCTTATTTGGATTTTAGCAAAGTAAATGTAAAAGAAAAGTGTGTAAGGTAATTGGGGAAATTCGAGCATGGGCTAGGTATTGAATAAAGTTAAGAAATTATTAATTTTTAGTTTTGATAGTACTATCATGGCTATATGTGAAGACAATTATCTTTATCTATTAAAGATATATGCAAACCTTTGAAATATTAATGGGAGGGTGGGCAGGAATTTCCAGAAAGCAAGATTACTAACAGTGAGTGTTGAAGCTGAGTGACAGATACATAGAGTTGGTTATTTTTAAATTTTCCAAATGTTTTCTCTTAATTTTTCTTATTGTATTTATTAAATATATGAGGGGACTTCAAAAAGTTCATGGAAAATAAATAAATAAATAAATATATATATATATATATATATAAATGTTATTAGTTTTTTATATTTTGAGAAAGCCATGCAGGGATTTCTTTCTATTTTTTTCACCAGTATAAACTTTTACTCACTGGTTATAACATGTCTCAACAGGAACCAATTTGAGACTCTAAGAAAGATAAGAAATCAGTTTGAAAAGAGCCCCCATCAGAGTAACATGAATTCTGCTAAAATTTAAGCAAGAACAGACATCAAATGTGTGGTGAAGCTTGTGTGGGAGAATGGTGAAATTCTTGACACTTTATGAAAAGTTTATGGACAATGCCCCAAAGAAATTAACAGTTTACAAAGGGATAACTCATTTTAAGAAGGGACAAGATGATGTTGAAGATAAAGCCTGCAGCAGCAAACCACCCACGTCAATTTTCAAGAAAAAAAAATCATCTTGCTCACGCCCTACTTGAAGAGGATCATACATACAATAACTAACACCAGAGACATTTCAATTAGTTCAGCTTACACAACTCTGACTAAAAACTTAATTTGGAGCAAATTTTCCACTTGATGGATGCCAAAATAATGGCACCCAGATTAGCTTCAAACAAGAGCAAAGCTTTCAAGGAAAATATTAAACAAATGGGATCAAGATCCTAAAACATTTCTTTGAAGAATTGAAACAGGAGGTGAAATATGGTTTTACTGGTACCATCCTGAAGACAAAACACAATCAAAGCAATGGTTGCTTAGAGGTGGAAGTGGTTCAGTAGAAGTCAAAGTGAACCAGTCAAGAGCAAAGATCATGACAACAGTTTTTTGGGATGCTCAAAGCATTTTGCTTGTTGACTTTCTGGACAGCCAAAGAATAATACCATCTGCTCATTATGAGAGTAATTGAGGAAGTTAGCCAAGGCCTTAACAGAAAAACTTCTGGGGTTTGTGCCACGTCTTCTGCAGTGTCACCTGCTTTCCTCACAGCCCTCAGATCCAAGACCAGAGCATGTCTCCGCCCACATGCCGATAAAGACAGTGTGTATGTTGAAGGGTGACAGCCCAGAGCAGGGTACCATCCACTTTGAGTAGAAGGAAAATGAGCCAGTTGTGGTACTGGGATGCATTGCAAGATTGACTGAGGGCCAGCATGGATTCCATGCTCACAAGTTTGGAGATAATACACAAGGCTATACCAGTGCAGGTCCCCACTTTAATCCCCTATCTAAAAGACACCGTGGGCCAAAGGATCAGGAAAGGCATGATGAAGACCTGGCAATATGACTGTTGGTGAAGATGGTGTGGCCATCTCACTCTCAGTGGTGCACAAAAAAAAACAAGATGACTTGGGCAATGGTGGAAATGAAGAAAGTACAAACACTGGAGATGCTGGAAGTCATTGGACTTGTGATGTCATTGGAATCACTCGATAAACATTCCCTAGGATGTGGTTGGAATCCCAGTAGCTTATCTATTAATCCTGCTAGCTGTAGAAATGCAACTTGATAAACATTAAACACTGTAATGTTACAAGTGTAATTGTGTGACTTTTTAAAAATTGTTTTAAGTCCTTGTAATGAGAATTGATTTATGATCACTAGGAAGATTTGCATAGTTTTATAAAACTCAGACCAATCAAAAAAAAAGAAAGAAAGAAAGAAAGAAAAGAAAAACTCCTGGGAAAGCTTTACCAGAGAGTCCTTCTCTGCCATAACAATTCTCCTATTCATTTCTCTCATCAAACAAGGGCAATTTGCAGAGACTTTCCATAGGAAATCAGTAGGCATTCACATTACAGTCCTGATTTGACTCCTTCTAATGTTTTTTTGTTTCCTAATCTTATAAACTCTGTAAAGGGCACCCATTTTTATTCAACCAATAATGTAAAAAAGACTGCATTGACATGGCTAACTTCCCAGGACCTCAGTTCTTTAACGATGGACTAAATGGCTGGTATTGTAGCTTCCAAAAGTGTCTTGACCTTAATGGAGCTTATGTTGAGCAATAAAGTTTTATAATTTTTATCTTTTAATTCCATTTTATAGTAGTTCATATAATACAGTAGTTTATATAGTTTTATAACAGTTCATGAGAACTGATTTATGATCACTTGGAAGATTTGTATAGTTTTATACAAATAGTTCATGAACTATTTTAATTTCTCTCATATATTGTTTCAAGTATATATTGAAATTTTGTATTTCTAAACAATAATTTATTCTAATAATTGCCACTTGTACCAATCCTAAATATTAAAATTCTATAAAATATATAACTTTTGGAAAGGGAGTCTTCTATATCTTTCCCCACTCTAAAGGTACATCTTTATGTCATCTACCTCCTATGATTATTTAAGGCAGTGTAACATCACAACATTTATTTAAAAGAACTAGGGTAATACAGACATGGATCTGAGTCATCCACTTCAGTGGCTGTCAGCTACATTTTTCTGTTAAGCAGTTGGAATGTGGTGAGTCCACACTGAGATGTGCCACAATTAAAATACACTCTACTGGATTGCAGATATTTAATACCAAAAAAGTAAAATAATAAATGTGTTTTATTAATTATATGTTGAAGTGATCATATTTTGGACAGATGGAGTTAATACAATATATTATTAAGAGTAAGTTCACCTTTTCTTCTTGGGTTTTAATGGAGTTACAAGATAAATTAAATTGCATATGTGACTTCTGTCGTATTTCTATTGTAGAGTGTTAGTCCAGAGGAAAACAAATAAAGAGTATGACCACTTAATTTATGATCCAAACTGGGTCAATTTGACAGTGCATGTGGGAGCTCTTCATGATTATACTGGAACAACAGGCATAAACCAGGACCCATGCTCCCTTCACTAAGAAACCAGTAAATGTGATTACTGAAAATGTTATAGAAATAAAAGATAGCTCTTGTAACTCCAAATACTTTTTTGGGGTGTGTGCCCAGTTGGAGGAGTGGCTTTCTACCTGCTTTATACTTGATGGCTTCATTGTTGATCTGGAGAGTAGATCTTCAGAGACTGCAAATACTCTGAGAGTTGGGAGTTCCAGGAAAAATCTGGCAGGAGCAAAGACATACAGAGTGAATCAGGGGAACTCCCTGGTAAAGGGGTGTGTGAACAAAGGGTATTTTAAGAACAATGTCATCTAAACTATTCTACTTGAACGTATTTTTTTTTCTCCTTATTCCAATGCAAGTTTTTCCCCCCTCTTCACTCTCATCTCTAGTTTTTTTGGGTTTTTTTGTTTGTTTGTGTCAATGGTTTCTGTATTCACATACATTGTATGTGAATAGGATCAATTTATGACTAGTAAAGCAGCAGGTTTTTTCCCATCTGGCTCAACATGGAGCAAAAGAGCCCACCAGCAAGGAAGGTGCCTCCTAAAGCCATGAGGATGAGCCCCACCCTCTGAGGCACTACTCACCAGTGTGCCCACTGGAAGAAAGGAGGGAGGAAAAATCTCAGGACAGGCTTTTGTCTTTCCTGGGATGTGATTCAAGCTGGTGCCAACCTTATCTATGTTCCAGAGGACTAGGAGGTCTCACCAACATCAGGAATATAATAGTAAATGTAGAGTAATAATGACAAAATAACACTCTGAGAATTATTCAGTAGTTTCCAACTACAATAGCTCTTCCTTCAGAAATGCATAAGATTGGCATTTATTTTGCTCCAGAGAGAGCATTATTTATTAGGGCAAAGTGAAAAGGAAAGCAACAATACCCAAAAAGAGGCAGAAAATGAAAAGCCACAAGCTTTCCCCGGCATATAGGATGCAATTTCTCTCTGCTTGTTCAAGAACAGCTAGGATACAGAGTACACTCCACAAATGGCCGGGCTCTGGACTGTCATGCTTTATCTCCTCATTACACCATCACTGTGTGTTGCTGAAAATGGCCAATTCTGTAGCAAAGAATCATTCCCGAGGGACACATTTGCCTCACTGCTGTTGAAAATGCATTGGAAACAACATTGGGTTTCCTTCCAACTTCCTCAGACCTCTGCCCAAGAGGTGACCTGAGCTGATTCTCGCAGAATCCACATAAAGAATGCTCTGACTTAATCAAGTGCAAATTCATGCTGCTTGGTTCCAAAGCTGTGTCCCTGAAGAAGCATTCCATAGGTTCCATCCTCTCCCATCTACTCACCTGGTGATCTGCTGTTTAGAGCTAACTAACCGTCAGCCTCAGCAATGACATCCATAGGACAAGTGTTCCATTTCAGGCTGTGCTGTGCAGTTACAGGAAGGTTTCCATTGTATTTGCACAACATTCCCAGGCAGGTAGATTTTATTATCCTCATTTTATACATGAGGAAAGGAAGAGCAGAGAAGTTGGGAACTCCCACATCCAAAACAAAAGGGCAAGTTGGAAAAGAAAACCATGTCTACTGACTCCAAAGGACAGGCAGTTAAAACACAGGCCATCCCCAAAACACACATTCCACATGTTAATGACCTATAAATCCATATTCATTCAGTCATTCACTTAACCTGGATTAGGTGCTTCTAGCCACCAGGGATACAAAAAAATAAATAAAATCAGATTCCTTACTTACTTTAAGAAATTCACCATCTGACTAAGAATTACTTTAAAATGCAAAGGTTTAAACACTCATTAATTTATTTATTTATTTTGAATTCGAAAAACTTTTTGTACTGGGCTTACCCATATTAGGTTTTGATTTTTTGTTTGTTTGTTTTCTCTGCACTTGGAAGCAGAAAGACCTATGATCAGAGACTGTAATGTTTCTATTGTTTTATTTCCTGTCTATCATGTTTTGGATTCAGGATCCATGTTTCTGCAAAGTTTCCTGTTTGCATCTGTGTATTATAACTATCCAAATCCCAAGCAAATAAGAAAGTAAAAACTCAGCTGGGCTCAGTGGCTCAGCCTGTAATCCCACGCATTTGGGAGGCTGAGGTGAGTGGATTGTCTGAGCCCGCGGGTTCGAGACCCGCCTGGGCAGCGAGATCTCATCTCTACAATAAAATCAAAAAATCAGCCGGGCGTGGTAGCGCATGCCTGTAATTCCAGCTACTCGGAAGGCTGAGGCAGAAGGATCGCTGGAGCCCAGCAGGCGAGGCTGCGATGGCCGGAAGCGGCCATTGCACTCCAGTCTGGGTGACAGAGTGAGACTCCAACTCAAAAAAAAAAAAAAAACTCAACCAAGCCAGTCACCTGACATCAGGGTATTTTACTGATGTCTCACTTTACTGGTAGCCAGTTCGCGTACAACAGACATTATGAAGTGGCAGTTTAGCCTAAAATGGCTTTAGCTAGCCTGCTCAATGTTTTATTTTCCATTGTTTCAGTGTTCTTTCCCCTCTTATTTTTTATTTTAAAGATGTAGGGTACAATTTAGGGTTAGATACATACTTCTCAGAAGACATACAAGCAGCCATTAGGTACATGAAAAATGCTCTGCCTCACTAACCATCAAATAAATGCAAATTAAAACCACACTGAGATACCACCTAACTCCAGTCAAGATGGCTATCATCAATAACTCAAAAAACAACAGATATATCAGTGTTTTAAAATTAGGAGACTTTATGTAAAAATCTAGATTTCTGGTTTCTGTTGAAAAATTGGAAACTCTAATAACAGTACTGAGCCCACATGCCTATATAGTAATAGTGGTCCTCGTAGTGTAGTGGGCATACCCATCCCAGTTCCCCACAGGCTCCACCACACCCCATTGCACTGAGACTGGGATTACAGTTGTCATCAAGTACCTCACGTATATGGTCGATTTCCATAGTATGAGATTACTTCTCTACCTATGTCTTTATTCAAAGACGGAAAATAAAACTCACTAAATGGGCTTCATGATTATTTTTATATGAAGCCTGCCCTGTTCATTTACCTAACTGCCTGCTCTCTATAGATATGGCTCTGATCCATGGTGTAGACACAACTCTGACCCAAGGTGTAGTAGTATTTGCATTCCAAATCAGACCAACAGAAGCATGTGCAACTCAGGTGTTTCCATGGAGCATAAAAGCACATGACCAAAAACACCCACCTCCCACATGTATCATTGATCTGTAGCTGAATAGCAAACATCTCCAAAACTCAGGGGCTTAAAACAACAAGCATTTTTTGGGCCATTTAATTCTGTGGGCCAGAGGTTTTAGTTGGACTCAGGAAGGTGGCTCTTCTGCTGGTATCACTGGGCTTACTCTTCTGTGGCTAGCTGCCAATCAGTGACCTAATGTACATACATGTCTAGATGCTGGCTGTCTGTACAAGGAGACCACATAGATAAGGGGTGTTCTATCTGTCATCACAGCAGGTCTGCCCAGGTTTGTTCTTGGGAATGCCACAAATTGGGTGTCTTAAACATCAGAAATTCATTTTCTTGAAGTTCTGGAGGCTGGAAATCCAAGACCAAGGTGCCAGCAGGGTTGGTGTCGGTTGAGACTCTCTTCCTGGCTCCCTCTGTGAGCATGTGGAGAGGGAGTGATCTCTGATGTTTCTTCCTCTTCTCATAAGAACACAAATCCTGCCAGATGATGGCCCCACCCTTATGACCTCATTTAACCTTAATTACTTCCTCAAAGACCCTACCTCCAAATACAGTCACATTGTGGGTTAGGGCCTTACCTTATGAATTTTGGGGGATGTAGTCAGTCCATAACAGTTCCCAAGAGTAATGAGAAGATAAGGCCTTTGGGCAACATTTGCTAGTTTCTCATTGGCTCATTGTCCACAGCCAGTTCTGGTCAGCTGGTTATTCTAAGCAGGTTAGGGGGTCCCCCTCCCACTCCCCTTCCTATGACTGATAGAAGGGTGGGCCTAGACCTCATGCAAGATGAAATGAAAATGTCTGCTGAGAGTACTTATAGGAAAGGTTCTCATGCTCTCAAGAAAAGGACAGGAAAGAAAAGACTCCTAATTTTCTGGACGTTGTTAAGTTTAAGGGTGCCTGAATCAGCTGTGGCCACTTTACCATCCACTCTAGGAAAAAAACCAACCCTTGAAGGGGACAGGAGCCCAGAAAAATGCAGATAAATGCATTCATGCCTGAATCCCACTCCCCCTGGGTTTCTTGTTACATAGCATCATAAATATCCTTGTTGTTTGGATTGGCCTGAGTCATTGTGTTGTTTCACAGCCCAATGCAGACCAACCAACACAGACACTGACAGGATCAGTGTACCACTGTGCAGCCATAAAGAATACACAATTTCATGGGGAGTCTTGGATTCCACGCTCATGTTGGTGGGGTGGCCTTGGGTAGCTCCCATCTCAGCGTCCTCCTCTGAAAAAGTAGAAAATATCTATTCTATAAGCCCTAAGCTTGGATTTATGATCAGATGAGATAATGCATGGGAAAGCATTTCAAACTGTATACATTGTCAAACCAATATAAAGAAAAGAGAAAACAGCATCTTTAAGGATGAAAGGATTGACAGCTACGAGCTAGAATTATGTCATATCAACAATCC
This sequence comes from Carlito syrichta, assembly GCF_000164805.1. Lineage (NCBI taxonomy): Eukaryota > Metazoa > Chordata > Mammalia > Primates > Tarsiidae > Carlito > Carlito syrichta. Next base: position 22,487 of record NW_007258922.1, on the reverse strand, counting down.
ATCCACTTAGTCAAGTCAGGAAGAAGACTGTCAAACCTGTTTACTGTTACAGAGACCAAAATAACCAAGCACTTTACAACAGCCCTCTGCTTGTGACTAACGCTTAAATTAAATAAAGACAGCCTCAGCAGTGTGTGAGTGCTGAGAGTGGTTAAAGGGTGGGGTTAGGAGGTGGGACCAGGTCTAGAGCAGTTAGGATGATTTTAGTTGCAAGAAGGCAACACCCAACTTGTCCTGACTTAGGAAATAAACAAATGTACTGGGTCAGCTATGAAGAGTTGGCAGTAGAGCATCGGCCTGCAGACTTCAAGTGAAACATGATTCAGTGGCTTGGTGAGATAGCCAAAAACCTAGCTACCCTCTGACCTCTGCCTCTCGTGGTAGTGGACTAACACTCACAAATGCCCAATGAGTAATCACTAGACCCATCCTCAAGAAAGAACATGCACTTGGCTGTGTAAAAAGCATGAATTTGTTCAATGAAAATATTTTAAATATGTCCTAATTCCCATTACTCGGAATCAACACGTCTTCATTTTGCAATATATTGAAAACTTCAAGAACTGGATAGGACCCTGGGCTCTCTCAATCACGGAGTCGTCCTGTCTGTCTTGATGCAACTTATGATTAGTCCTGAAACCACCTGCCTAGAAATTCACTTCCTGGAATGCAACTTGTCTTCATCTTGGCAAATACACATTTGGAAATCTGCATTTGTTGAGACAGGCTGAAATGCTCCAAAATCAGATCCCTGTCTCCACCCGAGACATATACACATCTGTGCACTTGAGGTGGTGGCAGCAGGAACCAACTCTAAATATCACCCACTGAGATTTAAGGAAGCAATTAAAAGGAAAAAAAAGTTGTACACATTAATTTACTGCCCCCACTATGGTCATTGTGCTCGTGAAAATCTGGCATGTATAACGAATTGTAAATTGGTCCAGGTCTTCTAATCCTTCTAATGAGTTATTTCCCTGCACCGGCCATAGATGTTCAGGCAACTAATGGTCCTTGCACCCATGTAAATATTCTCAGACTTATTTCCATGGAGAAGGTTGACAGTGAGCTTGGTGTCACAGTGATGTTGTGTGTAGGAACCAGAGGAGACCAAGTGATAACAAGTGTTAGCCACCTCCCCAGGGTTTTGAAAAACCATGGTTTGGTCTTTCTCAACTCAATTGAATATGTATTCCTGTACGTGAGCAAGCCAAATACCAAACAGAAATCATAATAGACATGCAGAAACATCAGCAAATCTCAGCCTCTAGTCAAACAGAAAGAAATAGCAATCTATTAAACTCACCCAGCAATCAATGCATGAGTTTATTTTGTCTGACATCATATATCCTGATAGTACACAATTTAAGACAAAATAAACTCACCCATTTCAGAGATTAACACCCATACCCCTTATCCCTAAGAAGCTTTAAAGTAAAATCCTAAAATTGAATTGAAAAAAATTAAGTTCCTGACATTACACTATTTAATCCCTCTCCCTCCTTATTCTTTGAATTATTCTGATGTGTGACCTATTATAAGCAGATCACAACCTATTTTACACCAGGGGTCATGTCATTTATATCTTTGTATCCCCAGTTCACAACCAATCAGTGCTCAATATATGTAGGTTAAAGTTTGATGAAACTTAATACTATCCACCTTTACAAAGACTTAACTATTTAAACCTCCTATCTCCAAGTATCACTTAGATGTTACATGTACCCCAAGTGGCTGACTAAGTGTTTATAGCTAGGTTGTACCCATTGTTTGACCAACTGGAAAGTTCTAGAAACAGCATTTTTCACATTCTCCAATAAAGCTATTCTATCACATAACCTTTGATGTAATGCTAGAATAAATAAGTGACTGTTGTATTTCCCCTTAGGGCAGATGACTAGAGTATTTCTTTTATCGTTCCTAAAATCTCAAAGGATAACAGGTTGCTTTTTAAGAGGACTTGTAAAAAGTCAATGATCCACCTGTAAATGTACATCTGATGATTCCTGCCTTTGCATCCTTAGAGGGAAAGACAGACAAGATCAAGAGTTAGACATCCCATGTTCTTGTCAACCGCTCCTTCTTCTACTCCTAAATGCAGAACAACAAAGCTTCTGTCAGCATCTGAAGTCAGCCTTATCATTATTCTTTTAACCTGAGAATAGCTGGGCCACACGGAATAGTGATTTATCTACCAAAAATTATTTAAAATTTAACAATAGACATCTGGTGTGTGTTTTGCCTATCCAGCATCCATTTCTCCTCTCAGGTTTCAGAGTCTGAATTTCCATCAAAGAACTACCATCCAGCGCATGGTGTATGGTGGAGAGGGTTGAACCTGTAGAGTGGCTCCAAAGATGTATGAAGGGGGACCCAAAAAAGCCTGAAGTTTATTTATAAAAAATTGTGTATTTATTCTTACATGTTTAAACTTGTCACTTTCAAAGTACTCTCAGAGTAATACAATACACCCATCGAGACGCTTTTTCCACTGTTCAAAACACTTTATGAACTCGTCAATTTTGATGCCATTTAGTGCTTCTGCCATTTTTTTGTTTCACCTCTTCCACATTGGCAACATGTTTCCCTATGAGGACATTTTTTCATCCAGAGAAACAACAACAAAAAGGTGCTTGGGGTGAGATCTGATGAATAGGGAGGGTGGGTCACGGGGGTCATGCTGGTTTTGGTAAACAAACAAACAACAACAAAAACTGCTGAGCACTCAGCATGGTGTGGGCAGGTGCGCTCATAAATCACCCATCATGAAATGGGCAAACATGTTAAAAGATCTCAAAAAAACAATTCACTGAAGCCAAGCACAGGTTCTCACAACGCCAGAACACTAACCTAGTGGGAACTGTCCTTCAAAAGAAAATTCCAACTTTGGGGGGCCCTCCCTCATATGTATAATCCCAGTTAGGCCAACAGACAGCATTCTTCTGGTAAAGTGACATGTTTAGGGTTGCAATCATGCCCATGACTAGACTAGCAAGAGCCTCATTTTTTCCTTTCAGTGGAGTGGCTAAGCTGGTGAGATGTAGCCTGAGCCCCTGGTGACCACCTTTATCACCAGGTAGAAAGAGTCTGCCTAAAAATGAACCCACACAGAATTCACCAGGGCAGGAATTCCACTTGCACACCTGGGTCAGCCCTGCCAGATAAAGTAGACTCACCTTCTCATTAGATGAGACAATATATTCCCTTTTCAAAGGAAAATAAACCTATTTTAGTGCTGGATTTTGGTAGCTGGCAGCTAGAAGACATTTAGCAAAAACAGTCTTTGTGAAGAAGTCCAGAGAAATGTCTTTTAGGGAAAATAGATGAATTAAACTTTGTAAACAAGCTAATTAGAACAGGGATACAGTTTAGGATGTGTCAGTGTAATCCTTTTTAGCGAGCTCAATTTTATCGGATGTCTTACAGTTATAGAAACTGTGGGGACGTTTCTCTGTGTTGTGGTTTTGAAGCCACCCCCACTCTAAAATTAGCCTGGCCTTGTATCAGGCACACAGGTAAGCATGGAGATTTGTGTCTTCATTAACCAATAGCTGTGCCGAATCCCTGGTCTTAAGTGTTCCATTAATATTTCTCAGCGACGACAGATGAAAGTGCTGAGACCATTATAGTGCAATTAGTGGTTGACCCACGAAAATAGAGTTATTCTTTGTTGCCTTCGTATAATTGATTCAAATACTTAATATCATTTTTAGTGGTTCTGAGATTCTTTGTTCACACTGCTTCCTTACAGAAAAAAAAGGTGATTGTAAGTTTCCTGCCCTAAACTTTGCTTTCCTACAAAAACACAAGGATCTTTGTATTTTTTTTCTGTAGTAACATCGGGCTGATGTAATATCTAGTTGCCAGTATATCCCATGTGGGATATAATTTGCTTTGAATCAATTTTATTTAATTCAAAGCAATTCTGTTATGTTTGAATGATGAATTTGGAGAAAAAAGGAAAAGAAAAATATAGACCCAGTCCAAGCTACCTTCTATACCCAAAGGAATTAAGAATCAGAGAATAGAACAAATGAAGTTGTGGTAAGGATCAATAAAAGCATAGAAGAATGTTTCTGAGCATTGAAAATTAAAAAGAAAATCATTTTGAGCCATCAGAAGGAAAGGGTTTCAAGGACCCTTACAATTTGGTGAACTTGGTTGTTCTGGAAATAATTAACATATATCTCTAAAATATAACAATTGTTTAAAGTAGGCACAGTATTATTATCATACAAACCAAACAAATAACATCTTAATATCACCACATTCAGTGATTGTAAATATGTATGTATTGTAAATATGTATGTATTTCCTGATTGTAAATATGTATGTATTATATACATTTATATGGTTGACTCACTCAAGTTAGGATCTGAACATGTACACATCCTGTAGTTGCCCAATTTGTCTCTTTTTTTTTTTCACTTCATCACCCTGGCTGGAGTGCAGTGGCACGCTCACGGCCACTCCAGCTCGGCCTGCTGGGCTCAGGCAATCCTTCTGCCTTAGCCTTCCAAGAAGCCGGACTACAGGTACGTGCTACCACATCCAGCTAATTTATTATTATTATTTATTGTAGAGAGGTGGTCATTTTGTCCAGCCTGATCTTGAACCTGCGGGCTCAGGCAGCCCTCTCACCTTGGCCTCTCAAAGTGCTGGGATTACAGACTTGAGCCACCGCACTGGCCCTAATTTGTCTCTTAAATCTCTGCCCATATGCCCTTTCTCTTCTCTTTCTAATGCCCTTGTAATGTATTTGTTGACATCATATAGTTTTTCACATTCTGAATTGTGCCAATCATAGCCCTGTGTTTCCCTATCCCTCTCTATTTTGGCAAGAAAATCCCCTAAAGGGTGCCATGTCCTTCCACCTGGAGACACAGATGTCTGGCTATTTCTCTTTTCTTATGATGCCAGTAGTCACTGGGGATGACAGCACAGTTCAACTATTGCCTTTAAAGTTGAAAAATTATGATATTTTAATTCTATCTTCTGTCATCATTACTGGGCTGGACTATTTACTACCAAGAGGAATCTTACCCTCCAAAAATTTGGTTACCATGAGAAACAGTCATAAAATTGAGACAGAAAAAAAATGCTTCCTGTTTTTTCTCTTTATTTGCTGATTCTTGAAATCGTGGGTTGGTTTTCTACCATTCTTCAGAAGTCAATGAGCTGTGGCTATTGTCACATGAATAGCTCAGATAGGTGCTTCAATCCGTTTCAAGGTGTTGTTGATTCACTGCTGCATTTTAATATATATTCTTCTAGTCATTTGCATACCTTGATGTTATTAAAGCTTATATTTGCCTTATTCTTCCCAGAGTGTATCACAAACCTCTTCCCATGTCATTAAAATATTTCTAAATCATGATTTTAATACCTTCATAGTGTTCTATCATTTAGTTAAATTACAACACTTTTAGCTAATTCTCTATTGTTGACTATTTAAGTTGTTCACAATTTTGAACAACACTGTGATGAATATTCTTGGGATCAAGTATGTTCACACATTACCAAATTATTGCTTGAGGGTAAATTCCCATAAACATATTTTGCTGAACCAAAAAAATAAAAAATAAAATAATCACTTTAAGACTTTCACCTCATGCAGCTGTGTCCTCCTGAGTGTGAGAGTGCCTGTATCCCTGAACTCATCAGCACAAGGCATCATCATTCATTACTTAATTTGTCTGATTTGAAAAGTAAATGTCACATGTGGTCATCGATGAGGTAGACACTTTAAATGGATTCCTCTGGGTATCCATTTATTCATGCTTTCATTCAACAGAAATGTAATTCAGGATTTAGTCTTTGTCAAACCCTGTGCTATGGTCTGACCAACATAGATCAAATTCTCCCCTCATGGATTCAGAAGAGAGGAAGAAAAAAAAAGATTTTAGTAAATAAGCTATGAGAGAAAAAGCAAAGCATCATGAAAGAGCCTTATAGGGAGATCAAGCTAGACTGCCAGGTAGGGTACCAGGGAGGATGCTAAGGTTTACATTGAGGCCAGGAGGATGAGTAAACCATAATCAGAGGATGAACAGGTGATGTGAAGGGGAAAAACCCAAAGAGAGAGAACAGCATGTGCAAAGGCCCTGGGGTATGACCCATATTTTTCCTTAATATGCAAATACTCCATTCATGGGAAAGGATCCAGATGTCCAGGGGCCCATCTGCTGCATGCCTGTGTTTTATAGGACCCAGTTTATGTGAAATACCAATACTATTATGAAAAATAAAAAATGAGACAGAACAAGACTTTCGCACCTTGTCTCAGACTCCTCTCCCATTCTGGCTTCTGTCTCCATCATCTTGCTAACATAAGCAACAAGTGCTTTTTCATCATCCCCTAACATTCTCCCAACCAAATCATGTGATCATGGTGATTTACAACAGCTGTACATCCTGGGCAGATTAGAAAGAGAAATCTTTATAATTACACAGGCTTGCTGTTATTTAAATATTTACCAACATTAAACACCAAAGGGCTGTGCAAATGATCCAGGGATTCATATTGTTCTAAGCTAATATTCTTTGTACAATATTATGCAAATCGCATAAACTTTATTTTGTTGTTGTTGCTGCAAGCAGTGTATCCCAAGGCGGCCATTCACTAAGTTGAAGCAGATAAAGTTTTAATAATAAATAGTGATGATAAATAAGTCACAAAGTTTGTGCAATGCTAATGTACTCGCTCACCCTGGGGTAGTTTATTAGATAAACAAGTAACATTTCCTGTTTTCTTTTGCTCAAGTGGCATCGTTTTCCTGGAAATGTTTGCACAATAAATTATTTCAACCCATTAGGTGTTAACGAACAAATCATATTCACTTGCAATCTGTCGTGAATTGCTGAGAATTGAGATTTAAACACTGAAATTATACATTAATTTTACTTTACAACAACAAAGCTGGTTAAGAGAAATTAAACTTGGCTGAAATGGGAACCAAACAGTATGTCTGATGCTGAATATTTTAAGCCTGCAGAGGAGACTGTGAATTGGCTCATTAATATTCAGAACGTTGGGTGTTCATGACAACAAGAAAACGCAAATAACAACACCGCACCTTGGGAATACCCATTAGCAGCTATGTATCTGTGCAGTCAGAGTGTTTGCCCACATGATGCCGATGTCAGTTCAGGATGGGTCAGGGCTCCATGTACGTGTGTGATGGTCTGGACCAGGCGGACCTCCCCTTGGCATCCGCAGGGCAGAGCTGATTCTGTGTACCAAGGTATCATCTGTCTGTGCTTGTAACACTCTGCTTGTATTTAGAAGGGTGATTAGAAAATATCTTGGAAAATGTGTCCAACAGCATATAGTTGGAAACAACTTAAGTGCACATCCGAGGTGGCGAGCTGAGTGAAAATGCCACCCGTCTGGACAATCAAGGTGTCTACAGATCCAAAAGGAAAACAGGCAATCCCATATGGTCTGAAATGAATTCCAAAATATGTTTTCTTAAAATTTTCTAACATGAATTTTGCCAAAGAAAATTATACCTACAGAAATATGCACAAGCCATACATGATGATGAATCTTCACAAAGTACACACCTTGGGTAGTCAGTTATGTTCGGTGGCAGGAGGGCAACAACCTTCCTAATTTCTGACATCATAGATAGGTGTGGCATTGTCTACATGTCCACATCTGGATTCAAGATGACATCCACGGAATTTGTCCACATTCTTGCGTGTGGTTGTGGATTTTCCAATCTCATTGATAGATTGTATCCCATTGTATAAGTATACTACAGTGCATGTACTCATCCTCTCATTGAAGGCTATTTGGGTCCTCTCTAGTTTTAAGTTATGGCAAATATCTCTCTGCTTTAAACATTCTTGTACATATGTCTGGTGAATGTAAGGATATGCTTTTAAAAAATGTACAGGTCAGGTACAGATCAGGGTGCTATTTGAATGTTCACTGATATGAAAAAGGGATGATGGTGTAGATACACACATACATACACACACACACACACACACCATAAACTAACTAGTGCAGAAACCATTTATGAAGTATATAAGAATAATAACCATGTCTGCCTTTGGGAAGAATGTTTAAGAGAGGAGGAGACTTACTTTCCATTGTTTATATTTTTGCACTATTTTAAGTTTTTCAAGGACATGGGTTAAGTTTTCAATATAAAATTAATTAACTGAAGGAGGAACTATAATGAACCCTTTGTCATTTAGGTTATAACTGCACATGTGGTCATTATTATAATATTAGATTTTATTTCCCATCAGCTGTGTGTTAACATTTACTAAGTGCTTTTCCAAAGTGTGTCTCATCTGCTTCTCACAATGAGAGTGAGAGAAGGTGTTGGCTGCCCATTTCTATGTACCAGACATGTACCATTATTCAGTTAATCTTCCTAATTAGCCTAGGAAATGAGTGTTATTAAATAACCCCACTTCACTAACTGGAGGTCGGAGAGGTTGAGTGAGTTGCTGGGAATCACATGGTGAGTAAATGGTTCATTCAAGTACTGTTTCCACACTGATCACCCCCGCAGAGCCTGGAATATGCCAGAGCTTGAACACAGAGAGGGGTAGAGAAGGAAGGGAGACAGAGACTCAGAGGCCAGAGCATGGAGGGGCCATCCTTGAATGTACATGGGGGCTTCCTGCCTCCTTCTTGCCCCTAAATAAAGGTCATATTCTTAATGACCCTACTAAATGTCAATGTTTCTGTAGTAGATTATTTAGGTTAGGAGTTGGCAAACATTTTCTTTTCTTTTTCTTTTTTTGAGTTGGAGTCAGCGGCAAATATTTTCTATAAAGGGGAAGACAGTTAATATTTTAGGCTTCAAGGCTACCCAGTCTCAGTTGATCTTCTCAACTCTGCCTCATATTTATGAGAATAAAGTAGCCACAGACACATACATGAATGGCATGGCTGTGTCCCAGTAAAACTTTATTAAGGGCATTGAATTTCCTATAACTTTCACATGTCATATTTTGCTTTATATTTTTCAACCAAAATGCATTTGCTATTCATATTCTTAGTTGTACAAAAGCAGACAGTCAGGAAAATTTGGCCCATTGGTTTCAATTTGCCAACTTTTGGTTTAAATAAATATAAAAACAGGATAAGATAGAGTCACTGAACAGAAACACCAATTTCAAGTTAAAATCCTTTAAACCTTTTAATTGCGAATAGGGACAAAACTTCAAGAACTTCAATCAAAATAGGGAATTCATGAACTCGCACTGAGAAGTTCAAGGGGTTGGAATTTTTTGTTTGTTTGTTTTTTTGAGTTGGAGTCTCACTCTGTCACCCAGACTGGAGTGCAGTGGCCGCTCCCAGCCACTGCAGCCTCGACCTACTGGGCTCCGATGATCCTTCTGCTTCATCCTTCGAAGTAGCTGGAACTACAGGTGCGTGCTACCACATCCAGCTAATTTTTTTGATTTATTTGTAGAGATGAGGGCTCCTTTTTCTCCTTCTCCTTCTTCTCTTTCTTCTCCTCTTCTTTTTTTCCTCTGCCTCCTCCTTCTCCTTCCCTTTGTCCCTCCCTCGTTCCTCTTTTCCCTTCTTTCCAGTCTCCTTTTTGTCTCAACCTGGACTCACTCACTTAGTCTATAAGGCAATATGTTCTTTAGTGCTTGTAATCCAACTCCTCAGTCTAGACAAAAACTCTTCACCAGCAGGCAAAGGTCCATCGGAGTATACTAAAACAGACTCTGTTCAGACATTCCGCCTCTGTAAAACCTCCTGTCCGTCAGAGAAATTCACCTCTGCTCCCTCCACTTGGCACCTGCCCTACAGCCATTCACTGAGCACCTTGCTCTCTGTCAGATAATAGGGTAGGAATAAAATGATAAGTGGATCTGGACACACCATCAGTAGCTTCGGAGATAGTCGAGTAGATAGGATGTGACAAGGACAGCGCACGATGCCTAGCTTTCTACCACGTCCTCTGAGATCCTTGTAATCTTGCATGGCAAGTAAAGGCAGAAGCAAGACTGACTCATCTCAGCATTTCTGGTGCCTCGCATTCATTAATAAACCTATTTCTTCATTGAAGTATTTATTGAGACTCTGCAATGTGCTGGACATGATACTGGACAGAAAAGATAGAAAAATAAAATGGAACAAGGGCCATCTTTGCTCACATGATGCCCGTGATCTAATGGATAGTGCCTCAATGCCTTCATTTGTAAATTAGAATTACTCTGAATTCGGCTGACCAAGAGTCAAATCCTAGCTTCACTATAAGCTACAAGCCTTTTTATCTTCGGAAAGGGACTTACCCTTTGTAGTCTCTAGCCCATAATGAAGGTTTTAGGGCAGTATCTGTCTCACAGCATTGTCCTAAAGATTACACTGAGATCAAGTCCACAAAATGCTTAGCAGAGTTCCTGAGAAACCACTGGAATTCAAGAAACATTATTCAATATTAACCTGTTCTAAATCCTGATCCAGAAATGTAGCATATGTTCAATAAATGCTTTCTGAAAGGATTCAATGGTCCCTTGAAAGCTCTTAGAAAGATTTTAATTCTATAACTATCCCATCTATTGTCATGTGACTCTGAAATGCACAGATTTGCATCTGGGTTTCAACTTACTGTTTAATAACCACATGTCAAGATCTCCTATTAGCTCCTCCTTGTGCCCCACTTAGGCCCCAGGCTCTTTTTCCTAGAGCCTTAGCTGCACTGAAATTTCACTGTACTGTAGGTTGGCCCTCACTGTGTGGATTTACAACTGGCCTCATCCAGAAGGCATTTATAAAAAGTCAAGCATAAAATATACAACTGTGTAAACAGACTGAAATTTTTTTTGCAAATACTGAAACTTTAAATAACAATTGAAAATCCGATAACAAAATAACACAATATGAAAAATGAATATTTTATGTAACAGTCTTAACAAAAAGCTGGTCACGGCAGATTTTAAGGATTAGTGAACTTGACAGGATATTGGAAATTGTCCAAACAAAAACACAAAGAAAAAATTAGCAATTTTTAAAAATAAAGGAAAATGTCTGAGAACTATAAGTTAGGACCAAGTATCTAATATAAGTATAATTGGAGTCATAACAAGATAGGTGATAAAGAATGGTGAAGAAAAATATTTGAAATCATAGTTAGAAATTACTGAAAAATGATGAAAGACATTAATATAGATATATATGAATCACAGCATACCTCAGACAGGATAGATACAAAGGAAACTACAACTAAAATAATTGAAATCAAACTGCTGAAGTCAAAGACAGAAAGAAAATCTTAAAAGTATCCACAAAAGAAAAAAAATACTGCATACAATGAAACACTAAGAAGAATATAATCTACTTTTCAGTGGAAACTATGGAGACCCAAAACAATGGAACAAACATTTTTTAAAGGCTCAGAGAAAAACAAAAGCTCTTTATCTAAAGTACTCTATACAGTTAAAACATATTTCAAAATTAATATATATACATTTTTAGACAGACAAATGCTGAGATAATTTATATTCAGTCGTATGTGCCACCCCCTCAATAAATGAAAAAAGGCATTGTTTAGGATTATGAGAAATGATACCACACTATTGACTGTTTAAAACACAAATAATAAAGTATTGAAGGGTCTATAATGAGACATTTAATACATGACAATACAAGCACAATGTATTGTGGAGAATAAATAGAATTATGTGTTTACAAGATCTTTACATTGTGAGGTAATAGAATGTTTCTTGAAACTCTTTGAAAATTTAAAGATGAATATTGTAATATCTAGAACAACCACTAAAATAATTTTTTAAATAAATAAGTAAGAGGAGAGAATATAAAATACTGCAAGAATTTCAGTTAACCCAAACAAAGATAGAGAAGAAAGAAGAGAACAACAAAAAATATATGGGACAATTTTTTAAATGGCAAAATTGCAGAGTTAAATATAGCCATATTGATGGCAATATTGAAAGTTAGGGGACTAAGCATTCCATGTAAAAAACAGATTTTATTCAGGGGGAATAAAATCAAGACACAACTATATGCCATTTGCTAGAATTATTCTTTAAACATAGACATTCAAGTTGAGAAGAACTGTGAGGAAAAAGACATATGGGGCAAAAATAAGCATAAGAAAATTACTTTACTATCAGAAAAATATTTCTAAATATGTAGTATTATTTTTTTTTTTGAGTTGGAGTCTCACTCTGTCACCCAGACTGGAGTGCAGTGGCCGTTCCTGGCCACCACAGACTCGACCTGCTGGGCTCCAGCGATCCTTCCGCCTCAGCCTTCCGAGTAGCCGGAATTACAGGCACGCACTACCACGCCCGACTAATTTTTTATTTATTGTAGAGATGAGGTCTCGCCTGCCCAGGCGGGTCTCGAACCCGCAGGCTCAGGCAATAAAATGTAGTATTATTAACACAGACTATTAACACAGACAGTGAAAAACATTTCATAATTATTACAGTGTTAATTCATGGAGACAATTTAACAACTCTAAAGGTTATGCAAAAAGAAGAAATTATGAAAATTTAAGTAAAAATTGACAGGGAAATGAGAGTGGCAGACAAATCTTCTATCTGTGTTGGAGATCTTACCACTTCTCTCTCAGTAATTACAAGAGTAAGGAATAAACCTATAAGGACATAAAACACTTGCTCAACTCTATCAATCAACTTGAGTATTTAAGTTGATTATCGCCAATATAAAGAATTAAAGAGGTAAGTACACATTGAACATTCACCAAGACAGCAATGATGAGCCATAAAAACAAGTTCCTATAAATCCAAAAACTTGAAACATACAGAGTATGTTCTCTGAACAAAATGATGTAAGCTGAGAAAATAATAAGATTTCTAGAAAATCATATAATAGATAGAAATTAAGCAAAATGCCTCTTAATGTTAAATAAGTCAAAGAACTAATCACAAGAAAAATAGAAAATAAGTCAACTGAGTAGTAATGAAAATAAAATATCAAAATGGTAGGATGCTTCTCGAATGTGTAGTGTTTAAAGGTAATTTATATCTCTATATGTATATATATTATATTCTTTAAAAAAAGTTTAAATCAGTGAACTAAGCTATCAATTTAATTAGGTAGAAAAATAACAAATTTAATAAAAAGAAGTAAAGGAAGTGATTTTAAAATGAGTGGTAATCACAGAAATAGTAAACAGAAACAATAAAGAGCTTCAAAGGACATAGTCTCGCTCTTTGAAAAGACTAATAAAATCGATAAACTTCTATCAAGACTGATAAGAAAAAAGGGAAAAAATATAAATCGCCAATATAAAGAATTAAAGAGGCAAAATTGCTGGAGCTTCTATCAATAGTAAAAGGATAACAAGCAGGATAATTTTTCATCAGTATTCTTAACAAGTCAGATAAAATGGAATTTTTTAAAAAAACAGAGCCAGCAAAAATGACTCAAGAATTAATGTATCGAACTGGCCAATATCTCTTAAAGAAATTGAATTCATAATCAAAAACTTTCCAACAAGGTAAAATGTAAGCTGAGGTAGTTTCACTGTGAATATGAATGCTATCCAGTGTTTAAGAAAGAAAATATAATAAATTAAAATTATTTTAAAGAAAAAAAGGAAAGAGGAACACTTCTTCCACTTATTTTACAGGCCAACATAATCTTATTATCAAAACATGACAAGCAAAACAAATACAAGTATGTACCAATATCCCTTATATTAGCAAATCAAAAATAACAGCATATAAAATATATTATGATTCAGTAGGGCTTAACCTAGGACTTCTAGTAGTTTCAATATACAAAAATCCCTGAGCCTGTGGGTTCGAGACCTGCCTGGGCAACTTGGCGAGACCTCATCTCTACAATAAATCAAAAAAATTAGCCGGGCGTGGTAGTGCACGCCTGTAGTTCCAGCTACTTGGAAGGCTGAAGCGGAAGGATCGCTGGAGCCCGGCAGGTCGAGGCTTTGGTGGCTGGGAGCGGCCACTGCACTCCAGTCTGGGCGACTGAGTGAGACTCCAACTCAACAACAACAACAACAACAACAACAACAAAATCAATCAGTGAAACTCACTACATTAACAAAATTAAGAATAACCATGTAATCATTTTAATAAATGCAGAAAAATATTTGACAAAATTTACTATTTAAATAAATTTTTTAAAAAACTTCCAGCAAAATTGGAACAGTAGAGAAATTTCAAAATATGATAAAGGATATCTTTGAAAAAGTAAAGTTTACCCATTACTTAACAGAGAAGGACTGCTTTCTTCCTCACATCAGAAACAGAACAGGGAGGTTTTTCCATCAGTTCCATTGAAAGCTGTTCTAGAGATCTTAGCTGTTGCAATAAGACTGGGAAAGATAGTGTATATCTGTTCATACTATAACAGACAAAATGATTGTGTGTATTATAAGGATTCTATGGAATATGTAAGGAAAAACTATTGGGCCTAATAAGCAAATTTAGAGAGGTTACAGAATATAAAGTAAATACATGACGCTCAGCTGTAGTTCCATATAGAAGCAACAAAAAATGGTAAAATGAAATTTTAAAAATGATAGAGTTACAGTTGCAACCCAAACATCCAATACCTAGAACAATGTAACAAAAGATTTGCAAGACCTCATCATTGAAAACCGTGATACAGCCAAGATTGCTTAATGATGAAGATGCAGTCTGAGAAATATACATCATTAGACGATTTTGTAGTTGTGCAAACATTATAGAATATACTTACACAAACCTAGATGGTACAACCAACTACACATCTGGCTATGTGATGTAGCCTATTATTCCTAGGCTGCAATCTATATTGCAACACAATGGTGAGTATTTGTGTATCTAAATACATCTAAACACAGAAAAGGTGTAGCAAAAGTACAGCATTATTATCTTAGGGGATGACCATTGTGTAATGTAGTTCACCACTGTCTGATACATTGTTATGCAACACATGACTATACGTTGAATTGTAATAATACAAATCAATTTTAAATGAAATAAATGCTCATGGGTTGGACAATTGGTGTTGTTAAGATGTCTATTCTTCTCATGTTGATTTATAGACTAAACATAATCCCAGTGAAAATCTTAACAGGCTTCTTGCATACATTGAAAAGCTGAGGTTATAATTTATATGGAAATGCCAAGAATCTAAAATAGCTAAAATAATCTTTAAAAATAAAAACAAAGCTGGAAGACTTGTGATTTCTGATTCAAAACTTACATAAAGTTACAGTAATTAGGGTGAGACAATATTGGCATAAGAATAGGATACACATCAATGGAACAGAATGAAATCTTCAGAAAGAGACCTATACATTGATTTTTGAGAGAGGCATCAGGTAGATTTGATGGAGAAAAGAATGTTTTTAACAGGTAATACTGAAACAACCAGATAGCTGTACCAGGGGAAATGAATGCTTGACTTCACCTTGCTCCATTCAAAAATAATAATGATAGTAAGAATAACAAAAGCAATAATGTATAATAGACCTAAATGTAAAAGCTATAACCCTAAAGACTCTAGAAGAAAACAAGAAAGCAAAAAGGAAAAATAAAGGTTAAATGAAATTCATCAAAATTTTTAAATGTGCCCTATTTTTTGACTGGGACATTAAGACTGAACTTTATTTAATTTTACAGATATGAGTACAATTCAGGGTTAGGTATATAAGTAGTTATCATACAGGTGAAGTTTGGGTCTCCTGTTTGTCCCCACTTTGCCCTGTTTGAGATGTTATACTCCCCTCTTCTCCTGTCAGTTTCCTGCTACTGCCAGTCCCTTTCTTATAATATTATTATAAATGTTCAGTGTCCACTTATGAGTGAGAACATGTGGTACTTAATTCTTTGTTTCTGTGACAGATCACTGAGTATAATAGACTCTAAGTCCATTCAAGTTACTGTGAAGTTCATAATTTTGCCGTTCTTTGTGGTTGCATAATATTCATGTATATGTGCCACGTTTTCTTTATCCAGTCCATTCTGATGGACAGCATGGTTGGTTGAGAAAACTAGATTAAAGCAAGATAACATTTCACCTCTACCAGTATGCCCCGAATCAAAACAACTGACAATACACTGTTGGCAAAAATAGAGCAGCTGGAACTCTCACACACTGCTAGTAGGAGTGAACAGTAGTACTTTGGAGAACTTGTTGACAGTTTTCTATAAAGTTAATATGCAGCCCCTCTATAACCCAGCAATCATATCCCCCAGTTATTTACCTGAATAAAAAAATGAAAATACGTGTCCACAAGAAAACTTTTACAAGAATGTTTCTAGCAGCCTTATTTATAGCTCATAACTGGAAACAACCCAAATGCCCATCAACAGGTGAGTGGGTAAACAGATTGAAATACATTCATAAAATAAAATGTTACTTGGCCATAAAAAGACATGAACTTCTACTAATACACAACACCATGACCAAATCTCTCTCTCTCTCTCTCTCACACAAACACACACACACACACACACACACACACACACACACACAGCCAGCATCAAAAGTGTAACTTCTATATGATTCCATTTATAGGAGATCTAAGAATGCAGCTAAACTCATCTACAATGACAAAATCAGAAAGTTGCATGCCTTTCTAGTCTAAGGGGATCAATGGAAGAAAACGAAGGGAACTTTTTGGGGAATGACAAGGATTCTACATCATTCTGTGGGTGACAATCACATAAGCACATACAATCAACAAAATTCATTGAACTAAATGCTTAAGACCCTGCACATTATTGTTTATAAAGTCATCCTTGATTATAAAAATATTTTTAAAATAGTACCTATCCTGTAGATGCTGAATGGATAAAATTTAATGCAGAGTTTGCAGAACTAATGGGAAATGAGCAGGAGACTCCCAAACCACTCGACAATGTTAGCCCTCAATTAAATCTCACATTTATTAAGAAGAACTTTTGGGGATAAGCTCAACCTCCTTCATGGAAGCAAAGAAAAGGAAGTAAAGCCTCACTAGAAATGCCACCTTTCGAAAAATGAGATCTACCTTCTCCTAGTTCCTTCCCACAATGACACTATGAGCGTAAGCCATACGATGCTTCATTTTGTGGTGTTACAACTTTGGGGGGCGGTTCATCTTACTTGCAGTCACTAGAACGTCCTCATTCTGAAATCCCCACTTTGTCAGTTTATTTTCCAGCGTCTTTCCTGAATCTGACAATTTGTCATTTCTCTTTCTATTAATTTAACATAATATATTTTCTACTTTCATTTCAGAGGGGGAGGGAGGAGTGGTGAAGTTCCTGTATCTGAGATTGTTTAAGCAGAACGTGGACAGTGATGTGTCCAAGGAATAAAAAATGGCAAGAGTGAGGCACTTAACAGGTTGGGAGCTAGCCTAGCCAGCTGGGTCCCCTTCAAACACAGAATCTGTAATGATGTGTCAAAGTCTTGATCATTGTTAATGCAGTCCAGGAAATTAAAAAAAAATATGGGTTAATTCATACCTAATTTAATTAGCCAAATTTAATTTTACCTTGTATGTATTTCGTTGGACCAGAGGATAGAATTTCATGCGTATCTACACTGTGCAAGGAATTCTGAAATTCTCTTTGATCCTCTGCTAATTTTGCTGCTACAACAATTAACTGCTGCACAGATGCCCTACCTTTCAGGCACAACCTGATGTTGGTTTTAATTACTTAACCTAAGACCAAGGCAAAATGAAATACCCACTGAGTCCCATTCCAATTTCAGTTCATTTAATATGAAATCTACTGCTTGCAGCCTTGGACTTTGCTCTCTGAATTAAGCATCACACATTGTATGGCATTTAAATATTAGTTTCTTCTTTTCTTTAATTCTCTACTCATGACCTTTCCGAGTAACCATTATTAATTAGTCCAACAGTCACTACTGTCTCTCTATCACTGTGGCTCCTCCCTACAAGCCTCCCTAAAGGTCCTTACTCTCCAGCGTGGGAGTCCAAATTCAGTTGAATTACTGTTTTAATGCACAGAACACAAGACGTCTGGGGCTATTGGCTCTATCTTGTCAAGATATCATTGTGGATAGCTCATACTTTATGTCTTCTACCTTAGATCCACTCTCTAACACCACTAAAAGGATTTTTTAAAAATCGTCTTAGGTAATTTAGATTAATGTAGATGTGAGAAGCAGTAGCCAGACTTTATTTTACTTTATGCTCTACCCACAGCCAGATTTAATGACCATAGGTGATGGTCTTGACTGGAGTTCAATACTAATCTGGCTTAATGGATTTCTTGAGTTTGCTTCACTTTTTAATTCAAGCTCAAGCTTAAAAAACAAGAAGAAAGTTTAAAGGGCTCGATGCAATCAAGTTGCCATATCACTCAATCCCTGCCAACAAACTGGGTCTGTTTATACTTTCTTTCCTTCCTGCAAGTCACTTGCACATTATATCAAGTGGTGGCCAAGGATCAAACTCATTTCCTGGGCAAATCATGGCTAACAAGGAATGGCCATAGAGAGTGTTGATAGATGCTGTCTTTGGATGACTTGCAAAACTGCCTGAAGAAAGAGAAATAAAATTATTTTTAGGTTTTAAAGGAAAGAGACTAGGGAACACACATGGGTGTTCTCAAAAGAAATGCTTGCCCTAGTTTAGAAATTCAAACGTCCTCCTACTTAAAGTTGGAAGGATCACTTTGGTGCCAATTATCAGATAATCAGAATCCTCAGAGGGTCTACTTGTGAGCCCTGTGGGCTTTACAATAACGTTTCTCTGGAAAGGCAAAAGAAGGGAACAAAAAAATGTGTTTTCACAATTCACAAAGACAGGTTATATACACATATTTGGGTCATGGAAGGGGGAGGGTGTGGGCATCCTGAATATTAAACATTCAGGGAACCTGTTTTATCTCCATATGATTGGGTGCCTTTTTCTGTCAAGCCAGATAGAAAATATTTCCCAATAGTGAAGAAACCACAGAGTGTAACCATGGGCATGGAAATGGGCAGTCCTGGAGATCACACACACAGTTTCTGAAAGTCTGTTTTCAATCCTTAAGCAAACTGGGTGAACAAACCCAAGAAGTCTCTGTTCTCAAACACAGGAGGCGTCCAATTCAGAGTATCTTCCCAGTGGAGCTAACCAGGATACTCATATAACACTAAGAAGCAAAGAAGTCACATAACTAACTCCATTTTTGTTTAAGGGGTCTTTACCCATTCCTGCACATAAGCTAGGATACATTTAGAGTATTGACAAAATAGGCAAAAACACCAATCTCACAGTTTTCTAAACTAACCCCAGGATGAAAGGCAAAATATGTAAACAACTAACTATACTTTGTTAAAGAGTTATAAAAACATTGTGACCTAAGAACACCAAAGCTTCACAGCCTCCTTGAACCTTCGCTGGTACCAAGATGACTGCAGTCATCAGGTACCTTTTGATCCAAAACACCACACATAATTTTCCCCAACCCCTTTTCCTTTTAAACCCCCTCCAGTCAGCCTGAAAAAGTCAAGATGGCCTTTGAGACTATAGTCTACCATTTTCTCAAGTTGCCGACTCTTGAACCTGTTTTCCTTTTGCCAACTCTTGTCTCTCAAGTTTGGCTTTCGGTCAGTGAGCAACCAAACCTGAGTTTGATTCCATGAAAAGAAAGAGCCATCTTATTCAGAACTGCCCTTGAGGTCCTAGACTTGGGGGCAGTCAAGGATTTTCCTTGCCCCTGGATCATGGCATCAGTCAGACATCTTATAAACATTCAAGTGCTTACAAAACACTCAACCTAAGTTGGGGATGTGACTAAGGTCATACCCCAGACCACTGTGTCAGCACAGAGTTGACAACTGTGGGGGCTGTCTTTGGAGGCTGTGATCTAGTCTTACACATTAAACAAACATCCTTATAATAAGGACACTTTCCTGTTCCCTCCTGCTGTGTGTTTTTTAACTCCCCACTACACCATCATGAGCACCCTCACTCCACCCACAGTCTCTGCATCTCTGCTACTTTGCATTCTTTTTGTTTAAGATCCTGCCTGGCCTGTCTTCTTCCACACATCTTACCCTTATTTCTTTCACTCTTTGTATCTTTAAATGTCTTTCTCTCTCTCTCTACCTGTTTGTTTCTTGTTATTTTTCTGTTATTTATGAAAGAGATCCTCAAAGCACTCTCTTCACAAAGAGAACAGAGTGAGGTTTCCCTTTGCTTTAAATGTTCTGCATCTCCTCCTGAAATGGGATGTGACTCTCTGGAAGCTTCAATGCTTACTCATCATTTCATGGGGTCTCCAAATGGATCTAGTAAGATCATGTGAGTTAAAGTGCTTTGGATATTATCCAACCCTATGCAAATACAGAAAGTCTTCATATAAAAGTCATCTAAGCTGGCTTAGCATCCTTAAATTATTTTGTAATAAATATTTATGCGTCAAACATGTTTGCCCTGCAAAGCTGTCCAGGGGGCAGGGAACCATAGAGACATTGGGATTGACCTTCTAGACAGACTATCAGTAAAATACTCACAGATTGTGATGGTTGCTGGTAAAGGGAAGACACAAGGCACTCTGATGGAGCATGTGATGGGGATTGCTTTATATCAGGCAGTGTATTAGTCAGCTCAGGCTGCCATAACAAAGTACCAGAGACTGAGTGGCTTAAACAGCAGAAATATATTTTCTCCTAGTTCTGGAGACTGAAAGTTCAAGATCAGGACACCAGCATGGTCAAGTTCTGCTGAGGCCTCTCTTCCTGGCTTGCCATCTTCTGACTGTGTCGTCATATAGCTTTTCCTCTGGGTGTGCTCCTGGGGTGGGAGGAGGGGGAGGGAGGGAGATAAAGAGGAAGGTGGATGGAAAGAGAAAGAGAGAAGAAGAGATGGAGGAGGGGCCACAAACTCCACTGAATTTAGACCCTACACTATGTCCTAATTTAACCTTAATTGCCTCATAGAAGCCCTATCTCCAAATACAGTCACATTGGGGAATTTGAAATTCAACATAGGAACTGCAGGGGTGAGGTGAGTGGTGGGGAGGCGGGGATACAATTATTTCAGTGGGCAAGAAAAGACTCTACTAGCAGGTGATATTTATGGTGACAACTAAAGGATGCAAGGAGGCCTGTCATTCAAAACTTTGAGGACAGCCCACAGAAGAAAGAGGAACAGTAGGTGAACAGATGGAGAAAATCGTGGAGAAATAAATGGTAGAGTTAGCATCACACACTCAATTTTGCATTTGTTAAATCTGAGACTCACACGTCATACAAATGAATACATCAGGTTAAGCAGTAGAGTAAAAGAATGGAAAACCCCAATAATAGTTCAACTCATTTATTCCTTGCCAAAGCATCAGAGATATCAAAGGTAAATGTGTGTGGCTTTCTACTGACACCCTACCTGGGCCTTTGTCTAGTCACATGGCTAGTGTAGAACAAGCCCTTTTGGCGTAGAGGGAGGAGGGTGAACAGGTTGGCAGGCATAGAGCCTAGCCAGCTTCAAGTTTACCCTGGAGGATCAGGTGGAGGAACCAGCTCCAAGAGTTTGGGGTTTCATTAGTGAACACAATTAGTCAAAACAAATTCTTCCTGTCTGGTAAGCCACGGAGTTCTGAAGAAATGCCTTGTGAGCATCCCCAGTGGCCAATTGTGCATCCTAAAATGCTGCTGTCGCCATCTGAGTGAGTTTCATTAAGTCCAAACGCCCAAAATTGCCTCTTTTTCTTCCTGAAACCCCCAGGATTTTAATACCCTGTAATCCTCTGTCTTGGACTCCCCACTGCACACAGTTGTTTAGATAAATCAATTGAAGATCTCTTTCCACAAAGCGCGTGATTCTGGAAAAAGGAGGGGAGGCTTGCCAAGCCACCTTAGAGATTTTACCCCTTTCCTGGGAATGGCAGGTTCAGCCAAGCCTAGCCCCCTTGTGTTGTCAGTATCAGAGAGCTCCTGGAGACAGGAGGAAGCCCTGGTGATGTTGTGTTAAATCTCGACTATAAACAGAACCCATCCGATTTTAATTGCTTTATTCCTCTCAACCAAACAAAACATGTATAAGCCTTAACAGGCTGATAAAGGCCTCCAGGCACTGTTTTAACAACTTGCATGTAATTTGCAGTTTGCGAGCATTGGCAAGGACGGGGCTGCTCAGGGCAAAAGCTCTGTTATTAATCGTGGGGGTGAGGTGGCCGGGAGGGGAAGGAGGAGTGGAAAAAAATCTTTATTACATTCTTGATAATATATCTTAATCCCAATGTGTTGGGAAAAAACACCGATTTTTGAATGTATTTGTGTTGAGGTATTTTAATACAGCATGTTGTATAAGTTCTTACTTGCACATTTCAGGGAAGATGAAACCTAGGGGCTAGAAATAAGTCACTTAAATAATATGAAAATATCAGGGGCCCATTTTATAGCAGTGTTTAAAGTAAAGGACCCATCAAGAAGGGATTCTCTCAACTTCCTGTGATCTCTGTCCCTTAATGCTATCCCAATAGGTGCTATTTTGTTTTTTGTTTTTTTTTTTTTCATTAATCAGTAGTTTTTATTATGGTTTTGTGGGGTACAG
>NW_007258921.1:8008-11716 GCF_000164805.1 Carlito syrichta | reverse complement strand
TTAGGCTCAAAATTTTCACTGCTCTGATGTGCATTTCTACGAGTGACTGGAAAAGTACCTTGAGTATGGACTTCGAGGTTGCAAATAAGTTTTAGGAGGTAGGTGAATTCATAAATAGGGTATCTACAAAAATGAGGATACACTGTACATAGCTAATGTATTTCCACTACTTCCTCTTTCTGCCTGGTCAGTCATATTCCTTTTTTTCTTCAAAGGCCTGCCTATCCTGTCAAGAGAGATTTTGTTGATCTGTAACCTGCCTCTGATCATTGCCTTCTGTGCTCAATTTAGAGAATACTATTGAGATCAATCAATCAATCAATTAACAACCAATACTAATGTAGTATTTGAAAGTAGTCATCAGGACTTTTGGGAGATATAGTGGGGAATAGATAAAGATAAAAAGCAATGCCTTCCCAAAAGCAGTCTACCAGTAGTTGTGGAGAAAAGGCTAACACATGAAACAGGTACACAATGCTAAAAGTTACCTATGACTATTTATTTTTATTTTTTTAAAGATGTGGGATATAATTCAGGGTTAGGTATACAAACATTGATTATGTAGGTACCCTTGTTGATGAGGTATGTCCCTCCCTCCCTTAGCAGTTTCCCTCAAATGCCAATCTCACTGCCCTTCCACTGGCAGTTTCCCACTACTGCCAATCCCTTTCTTATAGTATTATGATAATTGTTCAAGGCCCACTTATGAGTAAGAACATGTGGTACTCTAGTCTTTGTTTTGGTGATAGATCACTGATATGATCAACTCTAAACCTATCCAAGTTGCTGCGAAGTCCATATGTTTGTTCTTCTTTGTGGCTGCATAATATTCTATTGCATATATGTACCACATTTTTTAAAATCCCGATCTCTGACTGTTTTAAGTGAATGTTGCACACTGTAAGTGCAATAGATGACTAGAAAAAGCTACCAGTGGGGTCTTTAAGACAACTTTCCCAAGAAATGGAACTTACATAGGACTTTGAGGAAAGATAGAGTGGGTAGAGGACATATTTAAGGAGATATGAGTACAGACTGAAAAGTGGAAACAGGCATAGTGCTTCTTTTTTTTTTTTTCCCAAATAATAAAGAGATGAACTTAGCTAGGATGCCTGTGCGTGAGGAGTTGGAAGTGATGGAGCTGTTTGCAAGCTTAGGTCTGCCTGATCATGCTTTGTTCCTTAGCCCAAAAGACATTTTCCCAAAAACACTGACAGAACATTCCAGGTAGACTAAATACCAGCAAACATTTTGTACTCTATTCTTACTTGCCACAAAA
Source organism: Carlito syrichta (assembly GCF_000164805.1). Taxonomy (NCBI): domain Eukaryota; kingdom Metazoa; phylum Chordata; class Mammalia; order Primates; family Tarsiidae; genus Carlito; species Carlito syrichta. The sequence continues at coordinate 10,437 of NW_007258921.1, read as the reverse complement.
TTTAGCCAGGATCTCAAGGACTCATTGGTAATAGTAGGTACTTTAATTTAGGGCCAATGTATCTGAGAGGTCATTCTGAAGAAAGATCTAGGAAATGAGATCTCAGGTGGTGAATGACACCACAGGAATCTGGTAAGATTCAATCACACACCTTCCCATGGGAACCCACCCCTCCTTTTCAGGAGCAAACTAACTGGACTACACACCAGTGAACATCACAAGTATAAACCACCCTGTTTTTTTCTTCTTTTTTTTTTTGAGTTGGAGTCTCGGTCCATTTCCCAGGCTGGAGTGTATTAACACACTCACGGCCACCTCAGTCTTGACCTGCTGGGCTCAGGTGATCCTCCAGCCTCAGCCTTCCAAGAAGCTGGAACTACAGGCACATGCCACCATGCCTGGCTAACTTTTTGATTTATTGTAGAGATGAGGTCTCACCAATTTGCCCAGGCCAGTCTCAAACTCCTGGGCTCAAGCCATTCTCTCACCTTGGCCTCCCAAAATGCTGGGATTATAGGTGTGAGCCACCATGCCCAGCTACCCCACTGCTTTTCTTTGAAGTAATTTTAGTTTGCATACATTAAGTACCCTTTTGCTAGTAACAAATGACAGCTGTCCAAGGAGGCTGCTTTGACCTATTGCACTGATGCTGAGGCTGGTCTCCTCAGAACACTGTCAACAGAGGAAATCAAGTGCTTAGAGCAGTGTCTGGTGCCCATCAGAGCCTTTGTAAACATTTGCTATTATTAAAGCATAGACCAAGTCTCCCAGTGTCCAATTTGTTTCTTTGTAAGTTCTACAGGCAGTGCAACGCTGGGATGTCAGTGAACAGAATCTGGCTTAGAGGAAGCAGGAATTCCTGATCACTGAGACTAATCTTGCACCTTGGGTTCGTAAGCGGAGTTTATTGAGTTGGGACATGAGCTTGAACATGCAATCATTCATTCATTCTGTCTGCAGACACTGTTTAGGCACCTGCTTTGTGCCAGCACTGTGCGACACGGCTGCAGCGAATGAAATAATAGTCACCGTTTTTCACGCCAGGCTGTGTGAGCCCTCTACAGAAAGGCCTTTCCCGCGAGGTAGACAGCCTTATCCTTATTTTCCTGGAGGATGGAGGAAACTGAGGCTTTGAGAAACCGAGCACTCGCAGGGCCATTTAATGCCACAGACACGCTCCTCCTCCCCCACCCACTCCCTGAGCAGCGCCCTGTACGACCATCCTTAAGGAACTTACTCTGTATTGGTTATTAAGAACTCAAGGGTTCGAGACCCGCCTGGGCAATTTGGCGAGACCTCATCTCTACAATAATTCAAAAATTAGCCGGCGTGGTAGCGCGCGTTTTTTTTTCCAGCTACTTGGAAAGCTGAGACGGAAGGATCGCCGGAGCCCAGCCAGGTCGAGGCTGCCGTGGCCGGGAGCGGCCACTGCACTCCAGTCTGGGTGACACGGTGACACTCCAACTCAAAAAAAAAAAAAAAAAGAAAAAAACTCAAGGAAGTTCCAGCTACTTGGAAGGCTGAGTTGGAAGGATCGCCTGAGCCCAGCAGGTCAAGGCTGCGGTGGCCGGGAGCGTGCCACTGCCCCCCCCCCCCCCCGCCTGGGCGTGCCCTCCAGCCAGGATGAGAGAGTGAGACAACTCAAAAAAAGAGCTCAAGGAGACCCTGAGCATCAACACGGCACATCTCATCCTCTCTAGACAGCCCCAGATGTCGGAAGGGGTCAGAGCGCACCCCCTCTGCTCTCAGGGGCACCCCACTTCCCACACCTCGGGGAACCAGGTGGAAGGCGGACGCCAGGGGTGGCATCTCTGCCTACGAGCCTAAGCTCCTCGGGATCCTCTGGCGATCGTCCTGTCCCTCCCTGCAGGAGAAGGTCGGCCCGAGGCTGCTTCACTCTCCCGGGCTGCACGTCGAGTCGCCAGATCTCTCCGCCCTGCGCGGCGGCCACACCGAGCACCCAACCTGGGGCAGGGAGCAACGGTCAGTTCCCCGCCCCCCTGGCGCAGTATGCAAATCTGAGCACCACCAGGAAGTGGCTGGGACCTCTCGGCGGAGCCTCGAGGCAGCCAGTTCCTCTTCCGCTGCGCCGGGCAGCGCTGCCACCGCACGCTCCCCAGACGTGGCGCCTCTGGGCTGACGCGCCGCAGCCTCCAGCCCCTGACGGCAAGGCGCCTGCAGCCCCACGCCGCGCGCGCCCCTTCCCGGCCCGGAGCCCTCTCCTTGCGCGGCCCCGCCGGGCTGTCCCGTCGCGCCCCCCACCCTCGAACTCAAGCCACCGTGGAGCTCCGCCGCCCTGAAACGTTCACCGCGAGCGGGTGAGTGGCCGGCGCCGGCCCGGGGTGGGGGCGCGGGGGCCACTGCCGTGACACCCGTCGGAGTTCCGGGCACAGGGTCGGCTCCGGGCGGGGGGCCGTCGCCGCGGCCGG